>NC_084987.1:8077343-8087343 GCF_963691925.1 Scomber scombrus
CCCTGCCATACTGAGATGCAGAGATGTGACTAAATGGAAATGAGTTTAATGGGTAGTGGATGATGGAGTGCATGAAATGTCTGCACTGGGGAAACACAGCAGCAGTTTCTTCAATTAGGCTACATTAATGAAATCTGTAATCTCTCTCTCTCTCTCTTTTAAACAAACTGATTTTCAGAACCATTGAAACGGACCGGCACCATAGGTGTGCCGGGATCACACTCTCAGAGAGTCTAATATCTCTGCAAAATCAAAGCAGTGAAGTCATTATCTCCCTAAAATAACTTCAACGACTGACGGCTGCTTAGTTGATGTGGGGCACCACTCCGCTGTGGTGCTGCGTCCCTGCAATCTGTATCAGTGTGTAATTAATGACTGTACTTACCACTGTGTGATTAAGAGTCCCAAAGCTGGCAAACCTCTCAAGATCAAAACATGGCTTGTATCACTTTATCTGCATTACCTGATACTAGGTTTATCCATATTTAATGTGTAAAACAGACTCTTTTAATGCACATTTTTCGCTCTCCCTGGTTTTCGTGGCATTTCAGTGCACACACACTCATTCTCCGACACGCGCAGGGACAAAGCAGCTTCCTTTCAGCCCTGTGTGTGGGCTTTGATCAGCTAATAAAGGGGCATCTTTGGAGGAATCTGTTAATTGGAATGAGGGAAG
Source organism: Scomber scombrus (assembly GCF_963691925.1). Classification (NCBI taxonomy): domain Eukaryota; kingdom Metazoa; phylum Chordata; class Actinopteri; order Scombriformes; family Scombridae; genus Scomber; species Scomber scombrus. The sequence goes on from NC_084987.1 coordinate 8,078,020, forward strand.
TTGTAAGGGAAGTCTGTTCCCTCTGGGCTGCAGGGGCTTGAAAGGGTGTGTCCATTTTGAGCCCTGAGTCATGTCAGGCACTGTGGCTGTGGCACCTGCGAACAAAAAAATTATGTAGGGGTAAGGAGCAGAGGGGAGGTGGGTGAGGTCAAACACCACCTCCTTGTTGCTAGGGATGTCTTCACTTAGTTTGTGTTGCTAGGCTGCCAATTCCCTCATATTAAGTGGAAACGTCCCCCCCCCCTCCCCTCTCCTCCATACAGGCACCTCATCGCCTCCTCCCTCTCCTTCTCCTCTAAACCAAAATAACTTCACCAACCATCTGTCACTGGGCTCACAGGTCTACTGTTGCTTAGGAACAAGTCAGACACTCACATTCATGTCCATACGCATCCTCCTATCTTTATATACAGTTGTACTAACAGTTACCACTCGTTAGGAACATTTCTGTCCTTGACCTGCGCGTGAATGACTTGTACAGCCACAGATCAAATTCCTCTTCGTCACGCTCCAAATAGTGTGAAGTTATAATTCAGCAACAGGTTCTTCACTTTATTAAAAAACTAAAACTTCTTGAGAGACAAATAGATTTAATAATTTTCAAAAGATTTTAATAACAAGATGTTCATTAAAGTTTCCTTTTTGATGACTTTGCAACCACATTCTTATAATGTATGGATTATTTGCAATTTTGTGGTTTAAAGCCTCAAAGAAACATTGTTAGGTTTTAACTGCATGGGAGGATTTACATGTAGACAGAGAGATGATGTGTAAGGACAAGCTACTTTCCATAATCACACCGCCATGAATAATAGAACAGAATCAAATTGCCCAGCATTGATTTACATGCTGCAAATTAATTTGCAGCGACCAAATCCAAAGACTAATGAGATTATTTGATCTCATTGTACACGAAAAACACTCCTTGTGCTTCTGTTATCAGCCATTAATAAATGATCTGAGAGTAAACCACCTCCAGGCTTATGAAAGGTATCTGCGGATGGAGCTAATCATTGTTTGTACACATGCTTGTCAGTCGGTGGCTGAAAGCTGCTTACCCAGACATCAGGAGCATCCCGAATTGAATTTCATGGCCTTTGTTTTTAGGCAAACAGAAGATTAATCTGATAGGCTCCACAGAAAAGTCTTGGGAAGTCATTTAAAAATGTTTGAGGCAGTTTTTTTTCATTATTACCCTGTTGAAGTTACTGTGACTGTTTCATTTTACATCTACATAAGTACAGTATTATTATAGAAATGTCTTTTTATACACTGCGTAATTACATTATATTAGTAGTTTGGGGAAGTTACAGCAGCTGTAATACTTTGGCGATGTTATTAGATAATGAACATTAAGCTGGTGCCCAGTCAGCCAAGATAGTTTAATAGTTTCTAATTTGGTTACGGTACCTCTTTGCAGAGATTTTAAAGTCCCTCCCTCCTTGCAGCAGTTATGGCTCCATTAAAAATCTGCACAGATATTTTCCTAAATTTGAAAACGTTTGAAATTGTAAAGCAGAATTGTAAAACAGAAAATCCCCAGATCATTTTCCTCCAGCATAAATCATCCTCTCAGGTAAATCAGTCTGTGTTGTTGTCTAGAAGCTAGACAGCTACTTATAGTCATGAGAAAAGTGGAGAAGCATCATAACAAATTGGGCGAGCTGTGTGCAATAGACCCAGCATAAGCAAACATGACATACAGTGTGGAGGGACATATTTGTGTTCCACGGGTCATTCTCTGGTCATTTTCTATCCTGAGAGCAGCAGGTCGTAGCCTGTCTGTTTCTGAGCGTTTCATCTCTGTCTATTGAGGTTGGCTGGGATATGCAGCGTCTTGATAAGGCTGGCAATCTCCTATGGCAACCAAGGTTATGTGGAGATACGCTGTGCTTTGTGCAGATGTTCAGTCTGGTCTCCTCATGGATAGCAAGTAATCTGTGTACAGGCTTCAGTTAACTTTAATCAGTATAGTGTCTTGTGTATACTTCAATAACCAATAGAGATTGATGTGGGAAGAATAATCTTATTTGATGGTAGTAAGGGCAAGGATTTGGTGAAGCATTTAGATAATATTGTCTGCAAGTAGACGGCAGAATCGAGTGGCATCGCACAATGTTTCACTTGTACTGTAACTCGGTTCTCCTCGATCGAGCTTCAATAAATGCTCCTGCGTAAGACATCCCGGTCTCCTGACAATTTCCTTACTTTGGGTTAACCAGCTCCAGAATTTCCTTGACAAATTGGCGTCACAAACATTCAGTTTGATGACTGCTACCAAACAAGAACACAGGAGAATTAGGAGGAAACACAGACACTATGAAAGTAATCAACCATTTAACTAAGCCAAATCCCAATGACTCAAACACACTTGAGAAATCCCCAACGGCAAATCCATTATTAATATGTAGCGCCTTAATACCTCATGCTGTGTTATGTACCATGCCCAAAACTTATGTTGTTGCGTCAGAGATCGATGAACAAAACTCAGTACCGATAACTTTTTAAGTTCCACATTGGGCTGCTTACAGGAAACCAAATGCCATTCGATTCTAAAACTACAGTTTTAATATCCGGCACCTCCATATGCTCGGCTAACATGGCTTTAATTAAAGAGTTAAGGTATTCCTCCAGGACTTTTGATAATGGTAAGACGTCATATACACCATACTGTAGCAGAAAGACACTAGCTACCTGCTGTACTGGTGACATCTCTCTTCTGTGTCTATGTAAAGGAGGATCAAACACAGCTATTTCTGCAGGGGTCTACTTCCGTAATAAAAATAATTAGATACAATAAATAGCATGAACAATGGGGGAAACCAAAAGGCACACAACGATACACTCTCTCAGGTAAAGGGGACTGTTTCAGAGTGACCTCCACCACTGTGTTACAAAGTTTTCATTCAGAGGGTAAATAAGCTGAACAGTCACGTAGAGGTGTTTGTTCACCTTGTAGCACTGTACAATCATTCACCCTTACCTTAACTGACCCCACAGACTTAACACCAAACCATGCTTGAATATACACCATAGCTTCAGCCAATACCCTAGGGGTATAACGTTGGGGTGTGCATACCTGGTTTTTAGAGAATTTTGTACAATTGGTTTAAGTTAGGGTTAGCTGGATCCTCAAATCCTAGCTTCACATACATCTGTACATAAATGACACTTAAAAAGGGCAGTGCAATAAGTCCATTTGGCAGATACTGGTTGTATATCGTCTCTGCAGCGAAACTGGCAATGTCTTTATATTGTAAGTAACTGAATCCATTGGGTAGATTTGATTGTAACAATCATCAGTTCCTTCTTCCACTGTCGAAGCGAGATCATACCAATTGAACAGTTTATAAGCAGATTTGGTAGATGGGATTGGAGTAAACATTGGAGAGGGCATTGATCTTCTGACATAACCAACAATTACTTCGTTTACTTGGTCAATCCTTAAGCTAATGGCGGAATTTGTTTTCGCTAGTCTAGAGTCATTAAGCACAGCGTGTAGTTTCGCTCTGCTTTAATGCTTTGCTTTCAGTTGCTATCTCATCCCCACATACAGAATTTTCAAATGTGTATCCTTGCGGAAATATAGAACATTTTTATAAGTAATGTAATAATAAAAATAAAGAGATGATTTTAAACTATGGGAAGATATTTAAATGATCACAATTACCTGCAGGTTTTAAGAAGAAGAACTATTTTGAGCAATAAACTCATTGCTTATTCTTTAAAGTCATATCATCTGGTTATGTTTGGTTAATCTAGACTGTTAAACTAAATGTATCTCCAGTAATAACAACCCATAACAAAATATAATTCGAAGATTAATCTCACATTATAGCACAAAAAGTATTAACATATTTTTTTCCCACAAATGCAGCCTGTCAATACTGTTTTGACCTCATAAAACGAAACGTTACATTATGTATGAGGAGGACCAAGGAAGGCAAGTGATGAGGGACACCAGCATTATCTTCACAGAGACGGAAGAATATTCTGTCGTTAATGATTGTAGATTTCCATTTTCTGTCAATTTGTCAAATGGTATATGTGCACTGATGCTTGCTTTCCCAAGGCTCACAATTCTTTACGAGATCAGGTTGCAGGGCATTCACCTCTACTTTAGTGATATGCTTTTGTCCCGGACAGCTCCAATAGTTACAGACAACAATTGATAGATAAAGTGATATTTAAATAACACATTCCAATAAAAGAGAGAGCTGTCTTCTGTTCGGGGGATAAATTTCAACCGCTCCCTGATTAAGGAAACAGCCTTTGAAAGCAGGGGAGCCAATATTTCTGATAAATATTTGTCCTGGTTCAATTATAGTTTATTAATTCATGTCTTCATTTCTAAGTTATAGCTCGCTGTGCCTATATTGATCCCTGTCTCAAGGCTCTTCAGTCACAGTGACAGTTTCCTCAGCAATGATCATTAAACTCTATAAATACCTCTCAAAGTTTTCTTTATTGTTTTTCAGTGCGGCTAACAATCGTATTAATCCTAATTGAACTGAACATTTTCAGGTTTGAGCACTTTCATGAGAAGCCTTTGAAGTTAATGTATGTCTGAAACCATATTGGTGAGGCTTTCATGCATTATTGATGTGCAGAAATGAGGGTTACACAAGAGAACACTTCGAAATTCCCAGTCCTCAACAAATTTTCTTGAAGTGAGAGACTTTGACAGGAAGTACCACAAATACAAAAACACTTGTTGAAGGATCTTTTTTTCCAGAAAAAAGGTTATTAACACTTATTCCAGATACAAAAAAGTAAATAATCAATGAAACAAAACTATGCATTTAATGCAATAATCATAAAAACAGATGTCATTTTACTCCTGCAGCAAGAAAGTTACATTTCTACACTGAATTCCATTAAGACTTGATAAAATGAAGGTTTTTTCTTTCTTTCTTTCTTTCTTTCTTTCTTTCTTTCTTTCTTTCTTTCTTTCTTTCTTTCTCTCTTTCTCTCTTTCTGTCTTTCTGTCTTTCTTGCGTTGTACATCAGAAGAGTAGCGCGTTATCTGAGGCCACCTGACTACCTCCCCTGTTGAGGAGTGGTGATGTGGTCCACGGGGAACTCATCATCACTTTAAAACGCACCAGAGACTTGGCACAAAAGAAGCGCTCGCAGGCGAGCCCAGGCGCACAGGGACTGTCTCTTATTACACTGTATTTTGCACATTGCGCGGTGTCTAGGAGTACTCTCTTCAAGTCAGAAAAACCTTTCCTCTGAGTTGAAGAAACTTAGTTTTGGTGGCAACTGATGCGACGCTGTTTGACTGCAGCAAACAGTTCGGTGATTGTGGATGTGGTCTTTACGCACCAACGCTGTGACAAAACTCGTGTTTTCCAGTAGACTTGGACTTTTGAAGCGTGTTATTTTTCGTCTACTTCCTCTTATTTTTGCCTGAACAGTCACATGACGCAAAGTTTTGCTTGGAGTCCAGGTTTTGTGGTCAGACTGTCGAGCGGAGTCCTGTGTTTTACCGCTAATAACCCACAAGTAGACATGAACGTCTCTTTCTTCGACGTGACCCAGGGCGCACTGTTTAACGGGAGTCAGACTCTAGCCGGGACTTTGGCAACGTACACCGGCAATGGCACCGACAACGTGGTGACCGGTGACGGTGGCGGCTCTCTGGTGCTGCTGCAGGACGAGCGCAAACTCTTCGTCATGCGTGTGGTGCAAATCGCGGTGCTGTGTGTGTTGTCGCTCACCGTGGTGTTCGGTGTATTTTTCCTCGGGTGCAACCTGATGATCAAGTCGGAGAGCATGATTAACTTCCTGGTGAAAGACCGGCGACCCTCCAAAGACGTGGAAACGGTCATGATCGGGCTCAGCTAGAGCATGGGGAGCTGGTACTGTGGAGAACTGAAGCGGAGATCCGGTGTGGGGATCTAATGCGCGTTTACAACTGCAGATCCAGATCTGCATCTGCATGTACCTATAAAAGACGCTCTCTATGTGTCCTAGTTAGGGAAGATATGCAAAAACTTCACATTTCCTTCCAAAAACTACGACAGGAAAGTAGTCGAGGGAACAATGTTTGTGCGTAAAGCTTGTGCGTAAAAGACGGGCAAATGTTTACACGTGGGCCGATCTGTTGATTCTTTTGAGTGAATTTAATATTGCCAACTTGAACAAAGTGATGAAAATGTTTACAAGCTGTTACCTCATTGTTTGTTTATTTATTTTATTTATTACTTGTAAATTTAAAATGATTGTTAATGAATGTTTTTTAAAGCTGTCAAAAAGCATGATTGTGAGTTCTTAGTTCCACATCTGCTAGTGAACTCTGTGGACGTGATGGATATGCGGATATTCTCTATACAAAGTATTTTTCTTGCTCTCATTGGGTTAATACACTCTACTGAAGTGTTGCATGTTTATCACCAAACTCCGTCACAGCTTTATGGAGTAATTCTGGTCCTGTTTGGCATGCTCGCTAATTGTGATTTCTGGACCCGTTTTGCACTTTTGAAATCACTGATGCTGCATGAATTATTTTGTACCAAAATAAGTTTAAATTGCAGCATGGAATTAAAACATTGAATTGCACACGTTAAACATTGTCATCTGTTAATTAACATGAAGCATATCATCCCAAAGCTGATTAAATCTTTTTGGATAGATTAGAGATCAGAAAAAACATGTTTACAAGAATACATTTTCCTTCCGATATTGTGTTTACCTCTTTAAACATAGAATTTAATTATTACTCACTGTATTAAGACCTATGACAATGATTTCTTTGGTAATTTTTTAACTTAAATTAAATTGTGAAATGTTGTCTGATCCATCTCTGCCTTCAGATCTAATCAGATCTGATCTTTACTTAAGTGAATATATTAATGTCATAGTAGATAAACCTTTAAAATTAATAGGATCCTTTTTTAAATAAATGTTAAAGGAATTGCATCTGAAAAATGGCATTATGCATTATGCATAGTTTTACCTTAAAATGCAGGCAAAAAATCAGGAGCAGTAAAATCACGTCACAACCCCACTTAATAGTTAAGTACTCAGTAAAAGCAGCGTGACATTTATTGCCGCTTTATATAGCGAGGCGATGAGAGGCCAGGCTGGGTTATACATCTTGAGGACAACAGGCCGAGCTCATATTGGCTTCAGAGCATTTAATCTGATCTTTCTGGAGAGTGACCCGCTGCAATCAAAAAACATTCAGGCTCACCCTGACCAATTCACCTCCTAGCTGCCCCTGTAGCACCTCAAGGGCTTAAGTATAGGATGCAGAGAAGTTTGTGTTGTTCTACTTTTGTTTGATCAGAAAGTGGATAGAAAAGACTGAAAAGAGATCATAAATGTGAATGAGCAAGCAGAGAGAAATAATCTATGTCTGAATGCATTTGAAGGATTTCACACAAAGAGGTAATATACGGACATCTGTGAACTGAGAAATATCACTGTCAAATATCACTGTAATCTCCCTGGCTCTTAGTATATGCATATTCCAGACACTTCTTTTGGAAAGCAAAAATCAATCTATTGCAGACAGGAAACCCACAGAAAGTTTCATTCTGGGTGTCAGATATTAACTTCCCATTGAATATTTCTCAGCAGTTTGGTTCAATTTCTCTTCCATTTCCTCACTATTTCTATCTGCACAATCTCCTCCTTCTCTCTCATGCCCCACTCTGAAGCAACCAATGTTCTCATTATTATTTCAGGACTTGTTAGGGGAGCTGGGGTAGATGAATCCTTACAAACACACCCATGCATTCACACATGAGCCCATTCACCATGCACACATAGGACACTGATGTGCAGCAGACCAGCAAATTCTGACAACAACTAAAAGTATCGCAGAAAAACAACATGAATAAATAAAACTCATTAGATAATTAGACTTTAACGACTGAGAAGCTGCTCTGCAGTCTATTCTAGAAGATACTGAAACATGTCGACATGGTAACCACCACATCTCATAAACACGTGAGGCTCTCGTTATTACTTTTAGTTTTTCTGAGCACGGAAGAGATAAATGATTATTCACACTTACATGAATTCATTATTAAAGACTCAATATCATATTTTCTCTTGAAGCAGGAAACTATAAACTAGTAAAACATGATTTCAGGAGGTCAAGAGTTCAGGATAAATTATCCACTGCAGAGAGCTGCTATTAAAACTATTTATAATAGCACTTTGTGAGTCTCGCATTTTCTTCTAAAGACTGTGATATAATCCTCGGGGAGCAAATAAACAAAATTGTTCTGGTATTGTTTCCATGTACCACTGAATGCTTGGTGGAAACAAGGAAACATGCTTGCTATTTTTAGAGGCAGGATAGTTAACCATTTGGTTCTTAACTTGCAACACTAAAATTCAGTTAGTAAAAAGTGTTATACAGTAAATCAGACATTGCTATGGCACAGTCCCCATAGAATCAATTTAGACACTGAAAGCAATGGTGCATTTAGGGGTGTGTGGGGGCTGAATGATTCAAAGGGCTCACTGCTGGACAGAGACACTGGAATATGCCAGAGTTTATAGATTTTATGTGAGAACTTCCCCAAATTTATTCAAGCTCCCCTGCCTGAAGTAAGCCTTGTGCTTGAATGCTGAATTGGTGCCCAAATCCTCCATTAATGGCCTAGAAGATGGTTATCTACTGGATTGAAAAAACACCTGGATTAAGAATGGTGAATCCATCTTTATGTATCAAAATGTCCAGAAAAATGGTAACAAGCTTGGATGAGATTGATGCAGCTTTTCAGGTTGTTATAAGTTGATGTCCAGACATACCAACTCTTTAACAGCACATTTCTTCAGTCTACATGGCACATTTTAACTACTCCTGGCAAACATTTGTATTAACTGATGTCAGCCAGACAAATGCAATATGTGGTCTGCATGTGAATCAGCCAACTCACAAATTCAGTACATATGTAACTATTTTGCATGAATTACATATGTGACAGAAACCAAGGCAGCTGAATCAAAATTCTGATTTGAAAATGCACCGCTCACACTGGCACTCCCTTATTTCATTCTACACTATACAAACATCACACAACTATTATTAGCATTGGCACTGAATGCTGCAATTGAACACACATTTCTCACACAATAGCATATAATTACATTCAGGAAACTGCAGGATTTAGAAAAACACAAGCTTACGGAATTTGTTTTAAAAATGGAATATCATGACCACGGCATAGCAAAAAAATGCCTTGTTTCCTGACAAGCTGTTTAAAATACATCTTTTTTCTCTGATTCTTGTGTGTAACTCCTGTCATTTTCACTTACAAAACTCCACTCTTTGATTTGGCTGTGTGTCAGTCACAATTAGTC
>NC_084987.1:8092343-8157343 GCF_963691925.1 Scomber scombrus
ATACCATAAGTGAGTGTACATCATGACCTTGTGTCCTTGTGGCCTTGGCTAAAAAACAACTGTTCTATTAATGATGTTAATCTGTATTTTTTCTAATCTGACACATGATGTAATAGGATTAGCAATGTGCAAACTCACATAAAATAATACAACTGGTGTTACATGAAACTTTTATACATTACGTGAGGAAAAAATCTTCACGTGTAAAATGTGTGTCAAAATAAAACATGATGATTCCAGTGATTGGTGATTAATGGTGATATTTAACTATTGTCCAACCTTACCTACTATTGTTAATGATAATTTTATGTGAATATTACTTCAATTGAGATGTGAATTACATTTCTCGGGTGCCACGTGTGCTGCACTTTTCTCTCTTTACTTTTGTGTTGCTATATTTAAAAAAAACCCGAAAAAACAATCAGTTATTCCAAAGCAGTTGATGTGAGGTGCGTAGGCTGTGCTGGATAACAAGATGAGAATTATCTTTATGCCACTCTTGCCAATTAAATATAGTTTATTAGTTTCTTCATCTCTCACAGACTTGGTCCACCTGCTGCTGCGGTTTTTCCTATCCCCCCCTCCGTCTTCCTTCCTCCTCCTCTTTCACCGCTTGATGCTTCCCTTTGTGTCACTTTGCCCACACGATGACAGGGGGCTTTTAAAAATAGAGATGATCCACCCAGATTACAGCGTTTTAATTACAGAGCTGGAGATGCGATGGGGGTGTAGAGGCCCCTTCCACTGACAGGGAGCAGGGAGGGTCGAGGAGGGAGGGAGAGTTGGAAGGCAGAGTGGTACAGTGAATGTAAACTGTGCCCTAATTAGTATAGTCTGCCATAGTGAAGCTCTCTCACTATAACTGTCTATTACACATGCATTGTGGGCTGTGTGGCATTCTGAGCTCTCCATAAATACACACCTGTGGCCACATCACAGTTATTTTAAATATTAATTCAAAAACAAATCACCTGTTGGGAGCCTGTTAACTGTATCAAATTCCTCTCATGTACGCAAAACTCAAAGCTTCAGCGATGACTGATTCTGGGTCTACATGTGCTTGGAGATGTGCTCTGTCCTCCTCAGAAAAACAGCTTGAGGTATGAAAGTTACCTTACAGAGAAGCACATGTTGTTGTTTTTTAAACCTGTTACCTTTATTTCTGCAAGGACGGAGGCCATTGAGAGTATTCTCTCTTTTCGAGGGCCGCTCTGAATACAGAACATACAGAAGAGAAAAATAATATTCACACTATACGAATTCAAAGTAACAAACAACAAGATTCACAGCCGACATATGAGCAGAAACAACATTCAAAGACATTGAACCAAAGACATTCATAGAAAACACGTGTATTCACACTGTACCAAATCTGTACCACAAGATGATTAAAATAAATGTAGGGCATCAGCTCTGAACATTTTAGCAAATTGTTCCACTTGTGTGGAGCGAAAAATGTAAAAGCCAATTCTCCAACCTCAATACTAACCTGATGTTCTTCAAGGACCAAATAATGGTGTGAAAAGGGATCTAAAATTGAGAAGACATGAGATATATGTTCGAATTTTTAATACAATATAACACATTTGGGTTTTGAGTATCTAATTCAATAAAAACTACTCTAGGAATTGCTTACTATTATTTTGGTTTTGTGCAATATTAAGTGATACATCTATAAAATTAATTTTCTATGGAGATTATTCAAATTGTTTATAATTTGGTTAGTTAGTTAGTGAGTGAGTGAGTGAGTGAGTTACTGTGTTAGTTAGTTAGTTAGTTAGTTAGTTAATTAGTTAGTTAGTTAGTTAGTTAGTTAGTTAGTTAGTCAGTCACCAAAATACAGTTGCAGTGGCAGAGAACACAACTTTTTACATTACATTTCAAACAAAAAACTACAAAAACACCTTTTTGAAACACAGCTCAAGTTTTCATGCCTCCAGGGAATTTAATCAGTAGTTGAGAATATTTGACTAAATAGTGTGGTTGTTTTATAATGAGCTATAAATTCATCCTCAGTCTCACCTAAATCACACAGCAAAGAGTATTTTCCTCTCAAGGAGACTTGCCTGTTTCTACAGCTGATGGTGATGAACTGTACCTGAACATAACTGCACACAGAGATCTTTGACTTGTGGATAAATTCTGCTTCACATAAGGTTCCCCACTTTAACAGTTTGTTCTGGCCATCATGAGTATTACACTGCAATCTGCTTTGGACAGTAATAAGAGAATCAATTATGCAAAAGAAGGATTTCACCTCATTAATCCAGGGATGTCCATGCACAATGTCCTAATTAAAAGTCTCTCTAGTGAGCCGCTGTTCAGAATCTGTTTCAAAGTCAAATCATTTCACATTTGTCTCACAATTGGTGACTCCCATCGCATATCCTCAACTTTTTTTATTGGCATTTAAATAGAGTAGTTTAGATTACAGCTATGTTGCATCCATGCATCCATGAACTGGTAAGACACCAGTTGTAAAAGCTTTGTATAAGGAGTTATAGTTGTTAATAGATACACTAATGAGCACCTAATTAGCACCTAATTACTTACATTTGTCTGCTTAAGACAACATTGAAGTGTGTTCTAAAATATGTATGAATTGTTCATGATGATGCTTATAAATGCAAAATGGGAGGGAGGTGAAATAAAGTGTTACATTCATTATATGTTAAAGATTTCAATCTGATTAAATATGTCTTTTATCTCTTATCCCTGTGTTGTTAAATAAGGATGCGGTCCATGTTATCGCATCTTGTAATACTGTAGCCATTGAGCAGCTTATCAATAATTGATCATATTCCTGAGCCACCTGGCCAAATGTAAGCACCGACTCTGTCTGTGATCAGATACTTTCCTGCATATTATTTGATTTAAAAGTTTATACAAAATAAAAAGCACTATATACATGTTCTGTCCTGTTTCCCAGCAGCACGCTACATGTCAGTGCTGGACAAATTACAAATGTGTACATATATGCTTATGTGTATGTATTCATGTGTGTGTTGATCTACACTAATACTTCCAGTCCACATTTTTTTACTTACTGCCAGAATAGTCCACTGTTAATGTCATTAAATAGTCAAAATGTATATTTTATAGTACTAGTAATTAATTGGGACTGTCATTAAAAAAATGTGCCTAAAGTTTAAGGCTTGTTAATCAAATTCAACATAAAAAACTCTAATATGATGCAGTATCATCCTTAAACAATGCTACACAATACTACAATCTCTCTATCTTTAAATATAAGATGTATTTATAACCTTTTTTCCAGCATGTTAAGAGAAAGCGGTGTGATAGATCTTATTACATGTTAATGGATAAACATCTCATTAGCACAATAAAGACGAAGAGCTTATTAGTAATACATTTGAGCAAATTAAGTCTCATTTCAAGCTATTAATATCCAGAAGATGTACCTCCTGCAGTTTTTCATTTAAATGGAATTGTAGGGATGTTTTTTTTACTTTGACATTTAAGATTTTCATTTGCTCACTATCATAAAAATCTTATTACACTGGATTTAATATAGAGAAGTCTAAACGTGGGTGGATTCTTTTTATGGGCAATGTATTATAGTTTTAGTTTTTTGAGTTACCAGCTGCTCTGCTGTTGGCGTTTAAAGTGAATTTACTAATTACACCAGCCTGCACGCATACTGTAGGTCAATGTAGTGATCACAGACGGAGGGTGAGTGTGTGTGTACAATGTATGTGTGTATGTGTTGTGTGTGTGTGTGTGCAGACTGTTTCTTGTGTTTTGGCATCTTGGCAACCTGTTACTGTGTGCCTCTGCACTTCAGCAAACAGGTTAGAAATACATACTGAGTATCTTGTAAATAATATCAGCTGAAGCTCTCACATATGGCGTGGACAGAAGATATTTATCCACACTTTCAGCCGTATGATCCACACGCTTTTCAGATACTTCCAGTAAGTGTTCGTTAATTCAGCCTCTTCTTTGGCAGGTTATTAGAGTGTCAGCTAAAGCTCTTTATCTTCCCGACAATGAACAGATTGCTCTTTGTGTAGCTCAAACGCAAAACCCATCACTGATCCTGAGTCTTGCGTCATAATTCAATGATTTCTAGTATCAGAAGGAGTGATGTTTTTAATATTGTTTGGGTTTGGGAAGATAATCCTCCGATTTTTCCTCCTTCTGTGGAGTGGAGCTTCACCGCCTGTGTATGTAGATACTCCATTTTATTCTCAGCCACTGTGCCTCTAGGCAGAGAGCCTCATTACAGTCCCATCTCCCCTCTCCAGGCTCCTCTGCAGCCCACCATTATCCTGCAGCAGCTCCCAGCACCCATGATGCCTCCCGGCTCCACGCCTTCCATTAGACCTGGTGGTCATGTCAAAAAGGGTATGGCAGGCTGTCACCACACACAAACTGAATCTCAGGATTTCACACTCAGAGCTGTTCTTGCCTGTCTGTCACATTACCAGCTTCTCTGAAAGGACTCAGATATTTTATTTATGGTCTACTCTTCATCTTGGACAATTGTATGAAATGTGATTGTCATAGTTATGAAGGAAAGATGGGTCCAAATGCAGAAGCAACAGGCAAGGAATAGAAACTAAAGAAAAAATGTCTTACCAGATGAAAGCAATAGAACTAGCTGGCTTGAAACACAAGAAGCATAACGTAACATATCAACTGCAAACACTGGGATACATTGACCGAAACAGAACAGGCAGATATAAATACACAAGGAGGTAATCAACGAACAAGACAAAGCTGGAGTGGGGCAGTCACCGGAAAAGGAAGGGAATATAAGGATTAGTGAACAATGAGGACAATGTGGGTGTGGCAAACCATAAACAAGACTAATGACACTTAACAATGAACAGGACTGCTACGGAGGAAGAAAAAACCCAGAAAACACTCAGTCCTCTTCATAATTAACCAACATACCTAAACCTGACTAAGAATAAACATGAATGTTACCTAAATACACAGGTACAATATCACCTGCAAACTCTTATTCACAATTAAATAATGATGCAGTTTAAATGTAGCACACAAAATCTGTAAATGCACATTACTCAAATCTACAAAAACAAATATTAAACTCCTAATCACATTTCACCACTAGTGTGAATGCAAACTTCAGTGTTCTGTACAAGGGTCTTCTCCCACTGAGTCCAGTATAACAAACAAGCAAAACAAGACTGAGGGCCTCTGGAGAACCAGAGATGGCAGCTGGGGACACTGAGTCAGACTGTGAACAGAGAGCAATAACAGTGTGTGCATGAGTTAGAGTGTTGTGAATTCATGTAATCCAGTAGCCTTTAGTTTAGAGACTCAAAGGTTAAAATGGTTTCCCAGTTGCTTTTAGTTGTGGCAAACATCTAATAAACAAGTACACAGTCCCCAAAGTGGATATATATTTTGGGACATATGGTTACCAAAGTCCAATTACATCATCACTTAGAGTTTAGCTCAGTTCATAAACAATTTTGCTCTGACTCAAACTCAGTTAATTAAAAGCCAAGCTGGTGGTTTAGCATGTATCGTAAACTGAACGTGGCACAAGGTTTGAAAAATGGCACATAAAAATGAAGTAATTTGATGGTTTTCCATTGGACTGCATATATCTCAAACTTAAATCTTGTCTACTCAGAATAGTAGAATAAGTGGATGGTTAAAAAAATCCAGGTGCATTACGGTGCTGCTGGAGGAGACATTGCATTCAGATCTGCAGAGTCTCTGCTGCACCCTGATAGATTCAGACTGATAGCCAGTATAATTGAGCCTATTGTAGCTTTTAACACGATTTTTGCTGCCAGTGTTACCGCCGCACTGGCAGGTGTGTGAATTTGTTTATTTCATTTACTTTCATTTGTTGAATTAAAATTCTAGGCTATTAATATGGATCTGTCACTCTGAGCATGTGCTGAATATCAACGGCACAATCAGTTATATTTCTGTGAAGCAGGTGAAAGACAAGAGAAAATAACTGGATGTTATTTCTTCGGAAATCTGTCTGAATTACCATACAGATGTGCCCATGTTCCAGGTTGTAATCCAGTCTAACCAGCCTTCACATGTTTCAGTGATTCACATGTCCTCAGCTGCACAGATACTTTAAAGACTCACATTAGCTCATCGCTATATTATTTATAAAATTGATTCCTTCAAGGCAGAGAAAGTTTTTCAAGTTGCTAAATGTTGCATCACTGTGTTAACAAATACCAGATGACATCGTTCCTTTTGCTCAGAAAACATTTAATTATTCATCACCAGGGTGACATATTATTTGAAGCTTCTGTATGGTCAGCCATGTATACAGAAATGATCATTCTGGTATGGTGGATTTATAAGAACTTGAATAGACTTTCCCAAATGTTCTGCCTGAAACCTTAGTCAAGAAAACGTATTTATATTGCTGGGGAGGAATTAAATAATTTAGTGGGGTGAGTCATTGCCAAACAAATATTGAGTGACAAGGGAGTAAGAAAATTGAGCTTGGCACCTCACATACACCACCTCGGTTTGACACAAAGTGGGTTAATCACAGAGTCACCCAGAGGGAGGAGGACAGAATAGCAGGTTGATGAAATAGATAAGACAATCCTCAGATAGTGGATGAATAAGAGTGTGAGTGTGTGTGTGTGTGTGTGTGTGTGTGTGTGTGTGTGTGTGTGTGTGTGTGTGTGTGTGTGTGTGTGTGTGTGTGTGTGTGTGTGTGTGTGTGTGTGTGTGTGTGTGTGTGTGTGTGTGCGTGTGTGTGTAATGTTCTCAGTATGGAGAGCTTGTGGAGCTGATGATGGTCCAGAACGCCCAGATGCACCCGATCATCATGAACAACATGACCATGCCAACCCTCAGGTCTTTCGGATACTCTGGCTCTCAGCCGGGTTCAGAGATAGTCAGCATCGGTTAAGTTTATGAATCGATTCAAATTTGATTAAAATGAGTTTGGAATGAAAAATGACACCGAAAATGAATGTTATCATAATGAAAATGAGTTTGATCTTGATTCTGATTGCCATTTATCTTTATATACTGAAGAAAAAAGGTGAATTTTATTCTTCTAAGCTTCAAACCAGAATCACGTTCTTCCACTCCATGCATCCAAAATTCACTTCCAGCTCACTGAGTTCAGGGCTGATAGTTTAATCTAATTGTTGCACATTAATGAAGAAAAAGACTACCTATCAGGAGAAATAACTTTAATCTCGCTAGACATTTACCATATTGTTTTATTTAAAAATATAGTCTTTTTTATTTTCATTTCTTACAGTGAGATTATGGTTACTAAATCAAAACTTTCACAAACAGTAATAACTCAGTAATGATCTTAGCCTTGCCCTTACTAATGAAGCCGGGTTGTTTTTCTCCTTCACTTTGTCAGGCGCCCAGACATTTGGTTATGATTCAAGAAAATGAGGCTGACCCGGAGAAATGCCACCACTGTTACCAGCCTGCCCCGTACTTTTCCTACCCTTCATGTCTCCTGCCTCTGGCCACACAGGTCTACCGAGAACCCAACAAACCCACCTCTGCTCCTCCACTTGGAGACAGGGGATCATAGCCCCTGCTTGTCCATTAAATTTCATATGGCACCTCATTACTGCTGGTGCAGACAATCAACTGTCAGATATAGTCAAAAGTCAAATCTCTCATTGTAAAAGAGCAAGAATAATCCTGAAAAGTAATCAGATTTATTTTCCTTCAGGAGGCAGTTTGTATCAAATCATCACCTGCCGGCAGACTGAGAAGTTTTTATAACAGGCGCAAAAATCTAATTTAGACGGACGGAGCAAATCTATGAGATGCTGATTAAAAGAGAAGGGACATTTTCTGTGCAGGATCCCTACTGTGTCAGGCAGTGTATTCTCCCATGAAAATCACACCTAGCACAGCTTCAACTCGTGCTTTGATAACAGCTGCATGTGTGGCAGGGCCGTACTTTAAATGAGGATGTGTGTGATGTTATTTTTTTTATATGAGTTTTTCATAATAATAGAGTGCAAAAATCTATTTTCTATCTACATTTTACATCACTCAAGCATCCAGAGTCACTAATTTAACAATTTGATGAACCTGTGATCAGCAACCGCTTCATTTTCACAAGAATTTGCTGAGAAGATGGATTTTTAGAAAGAATGATATTATCCTTTCCATTAATAACGTAGCGGTTGCAGCTCATGTAAAGTATAGCATGCATTCACAATACGGTCATGACCACACATCTGTAGATTGTGTGTATACATGTAAGCCTATATCAAAGCTCTTTTCATCATTTGATTATGTTTCTTCATATCAGAAAGATAAAAAATACACTAATGCATGACTGTTTTTGGGTGTATGATGTATGATCAGGCCTGCTGTCCCTCCTCCTCTCCCGCCAAGTGCCACCACCGGGTCTGTGTGAGCCTCCGTTGCCCCTGCAGCAGGTACAAAGCGAAGCACAGCAACACCCAGACAACAGCCAATTAACGTGGCCTGCTCCTGTGATGTCACAAGGGCCTCTGAAATGAGGTGATAGAGTAAAAGGTGACTACAGAGAGCGTCGCAGTGTAATTGGGATTAGAAGGGCACTCATTGGGGATGCTGTTAGTGGTTACGGTGCTGTTGATCGTGAATATCTGAAGAAAAGAGTTCATCAGATGTTTTAGATCTGTAAAACGTTTTATCTTCTTTTTTTGTGTGTAGAGTACAACAGAGCTGCCGGGGGGTGGATAGCAGAAGCAGAGAAGAAAGGAGTGGATCAAATAGGTTTCTTCAAAAAAAAACAATCATTATCATTATTCGACACATTTTCTTACTCATCACAATAAATCTCTGTTTTGTCATTTCAACACTGCATTACCAAAGTTATCCAGTTGGGAGCAGCAACAGATGTTTAAGTAGGAGGACCTCTGCTGTGCAAATGAATGTAGGCCACAAGCAAGTATTTCTCTATTGACAAGCATTCACAGTATGCTGAGGCGCTGATGTGGGTCATAACATATTGTACCATTGTGGGTAACACAGCACAAGGATCTACTGCTATGTAACATGGTGTGACCTTGTCTTTAAATACACTCTGATGAGTACTTAAAGGATAACAGGAGACACACCTATCAACCCCCACAGGTGATGACAAATAATGTGTCAAAATGGTGCGTAAAAACTCCAGAGTATTAAAATATACAAATCAAACTGAATACTTTAGATGTGTTTGGGTAAGTGCAACAGGTGAGATACATTTTATTGTTTTTCCACACTGGCTCAAACTCCAGGTATGAGGGACAAGTGTTCAGGTAATGTACAGCACAGTGTGACCCAGTTCTTTAGCTTTACATTAACTTGCTTGCAGCAGCAGCAGCTTTAATTCGCCAAATGGGATAATACAGCTGCAACATACTGCGACAGCTGAGGCATATAGGAACGAATTTCAATGTCGATTTACTGGATTTGCCTGTGACAACACACGCCATCTCAATTCCCCACATTCTTCGGCGCCCACTGGAAATAGTTTCAGGGTTTTGAGGGTTCATTTGGAGTTTGAGAAGTGGATTGTAGCGCAGCAGTGCAGGGTGGGAAGCGTGGCATTTCAGTGGCTGTGTGGGAGGGTAATTTTAAAGATAGGGAGTGAAGGCAGCACGCCCAAATCTCTGATAAAACACTAGGATTAAGAGCTCAAATGGGAGGAACGTGCCAATACGGCTGTCTCTCCACTGTCTCCAGGGCAATGCCAATGTTTACCCAGCTATTAATATCAAACCAACACATGCCGCCTATCACAGGGAGACAAGTGAGAGTGACGAGAGAGGAACAGTAAGTCAGAAGGGGTTAAAAGACACAAATATATTCAGAGGGGGAATAAGACTTCATTAGAGAATGCTGGCTGGTGGCGGAAGTAAAAAAAATTAATAAGTTAAATGAAGTAAATTGTGGATTTAGAGAGTGAATGACTAAAAGGAGGGGGCGCAGTGCATCCATTACAGCTCCGCACAATAACAGGGGAACAGTGCGTACTGTGTTGAGAACGAGCACAAACACAGGAGGTAGAACATGAAAGATAAATGAGGGGATGTAAAGTGGGGAAGTGGGGATTGTTCGGAGGGTGGAGGGTGGAGGGTGGAGGACACTGTTGCTGTACGTGTATATCCAAATTATGGGGGACAGATACTCAGCTATTCATTTCAGCCCATTTGGCAGCTTTTTCTTATCAAGGTATATCGTTATGTTCCTTTCACTAATGTCCTCAGTATGTTCGACTCAAAGATCCTGTTATTTATATATTATCTTTTACATTAATTATCATATATCATATCATGTCATATCACAGCCCTGTTTGGGTTTTAACTAATGTTTGCTGTTTTTTTCTCCTTGTTGTTTATCCTATTCTTTTCTTTCCACAGCCAATAATCCTCAGGAATCAATAAAGTTTAATCCAATCTATCCCACAGCCTTATTCAGTGATTATGTGATATAGTTATGAGAGTTATTACACTGTCCTTTCAGCGTGGCCCAGCTGTTTCTGTGGGTCATAGTTCTTGTAAATCAGGTTAAAATTGATTACTTGTTCATAATCTATCATTATGTTACTTTAATTTGATTAACTAAACTCTTACTGCACCACACCATGAAATGTAAGATGATGTTCATGTTGCGTCGTTGGGAGAAAAACACAGCGAGAGAGGAGCGGAGAGAGTGACTCAGCTTTTATTAGTAAAAATAATAAATATCTAGGAAAACATTTCAGCATCATTGCACACATTTCGAGTTCATTACCAACACTAATGCAGTATCAGTTCTTCTATCAAATATATGAGCTGCCAGTCATCTAAGGTGGCAGTTCAGTTAATACACAGTAAAGAACAAGTTATTAGATTTCCTAAGTCTGCTTGATTAGAGTTGTCAGCCGGCACACACGCGCACACATACACAAGGACACACTCACACACATATATACAGCTGCAGTGTCTGATCACGCCAGAGCATTCTGTACTCTTCACAGAGATCAGAGGCTGTCAAGGGCTTGTGGAAGGCTGGAGGTGGACCAAAACATGTTCCCGGACCCCCTCACCCCCTCCTCTTCCCTTCTGACTCTCCCTCCCTCTGTCCATCCCTCTTTACTGTTTCCTACCTGCCTCTTCCTTGTGCATGTAATTTTCCACTTGTCACTTGCTGCGTCATTGCATGCCTTCACCGCCTGTTACACAATCCATGAATCTGATAACCTCAAGAACACTTTCATTTACAAAATAAAGGCAAAGGTGCTTGCATGCTGTATGGTTATGATGCACCATTGCATGCAGTAGTTGGGTCGCAGTCGTCTGACTGAGAGATCAGCAGATTTGGTAAGGCCAGCCGGCCAGCACAGGCACACATTAGCCCGTAGCATGGCTGAGAACACATTTCCCTACCTCTCCCAATGCCCTCACATAACCAACTACCACCACTAAACACCAACAATGACAAAGCATGACATTTAAATGGTGCTGTGCTCACCACAGATAGTGCTAAAGATCTACAGTAGGTAGGTTTTATGATAAATGTCACTAGGGATAAATGCATATACATCTTGTCAAGCTCTTTTCTGACACGACTATCCTCTCCCATCTGTTATTCTTCTCCCTAACATCCCCTCTTTCTCTCTTTGTCCTTTCGTTTTTCACCCTCTCTGGGCCTCCTGGGACATGGAGCGACCCAGAGCTTTGGGTGCTTTGGAGAACTCCATGAGGGTCGGCTTGACTGGGGGCAGGTCTCTTGTGATGTCGTCGACTGTCCTCTTGCTTGGACAGGCTCCGTCTGGGGTGGGGAAAGGCCGCAGGTCCTCCTCGGTGTGTGGGGCTCCACGACCGAGCCTGACACCCAGCTCTGCGGGGACGAAGATAGGTAAGGGGAGGGTGTTTCTCTTTGGCAGCAGCTGGTGCTCCCTCACCCCTCTTTCCAGAGTGCCCACTCTGAAGACACCGGATGGGCAGTTCTGTACCAGAGAACGAGCATTCCAGAGTCGAGACAGAGTCTCCTTGCGAGAGTCGTCTTTCATGTTCATTGTCTGCCTGCAAGCATCAGAGGAAAATTGAAGTTAGAAATTTTGGGAACACTCAGTCGTCACTGTGATTTACCTTTTTAATTAGACTGCAATTGCCTCGTAATATAAGAATAGTTCTAACAACAATTGTAGATCTCAGGCCATATCCTCAGATGGTATGGAATATTTTAAATCAATGCCACAATGTGATTAATACTTAAAATTAACTTCAGATTAAGAATAGAAACTTTTTCTCTTCACAGTCAGTGGTGACTCATGCAACAATAAGGGGACATGCAAGGTATCATCTAGTTGATGCGTAAGCTCTCACCTGTCCTCAGATCGAGTGTTGAGATTAACACTGTGCCAATCAGCGCTGTAGCTCTCCCTCTGAGCCTTGTTCTCCTCCTTAACACTGCAAGCCAGTTTAGCTGCCACCACCTCACCATTGCACTTCTCCACGACGGTACAGAATGGGATCATCTTTGCTGTTGGAAGATCTATCTGTCTCAAAAGGATTGCTTACAATGGGTCTGGTCTTGTACGTCAATCTTCTGGTTTGGTCTGTGATGCTGTAGTAAACAGGGATGCTCCAGGCTTCTCTCTCTCTGTCTTTGTGTTGTGTATGCCTGGGCTCGGGTCCGTCCACGGCTTTTATAGACGTTCTGTTGCTATTTCTGATCCATGCTGTCACTCTACAATCAGTGTATACTGACATCCGACACCAAGAACTCCATGTCTCATTCCCCCAAGAGCTGGAAGTCACTCTGAGGAGGGGTTAAGGGTAATTGGGCTGAAAACCCCCTGATTCTCAAATTGTGTGCCCAATCACCTCTGTAATCACTCAGCCCAACACTTTCCACTTCAGCTTTGATTGCAGTGTCTTAAGAGGGGAAAAGCATCATGGAGACAACCTGTATAGAGGTTATGTAAACATGAAGACAGACACACACACACACAACAGGTTTGATCTTCAGAGAGGAATCTTAATAAGGATTTGTTCTTGATGTACATGAAGCAGCAAAAAGTGACACCTCACTAATGTGGAAAGAGTGGGATGAATGATGCAGCTGTTTTTCGTACACAAAGGCATATTTCCAGGCATGTAGGTTAAATATATAACTCATCTGTCACTTGGGGATAAAAGGTGAAAAGCTGGAGAAGTTTATGGAGTCACATCCTGCTGACTTTTTATTCATAATACAGTTCAGATGGAACAGCTGTGCCTTCTGATAACATCAAAACCCCTCATTAGATGCCATTACAGTGCTCTACCTGACAGTAGCAGAGTAGAGCTCCATCCCCAGTGATTCATTACCCTGGTGACAGAGCGCCACGCAAGCCATAATCAACTCAGGTTACACACACACACACACATACACACATTCACACACTTGTGACAGTTGTCTGGCGGTATGATGTTACTACTGGTCCCTGTCTCTGACTCATTCAACCACATCAGGTCCTGATATCATCAGATAACAAATATCAGATAACACACATGCAGCATAAAGGCATGATGGTCCCAAGGATAAGACACTTGATCAATCATAATTCATAAATCATTTAATGTGTCTATTTTTTCACATGTATTAACGACAGTAGTAGTCACGGTGCTGAATCGGTGTCAAATTGTGACATTTAATCTGCGTTACTATCATCACTTCCGGCCTAAATGGCTGCCATTCCTTTCCACTGACTAGGCTATACAATTCCAGTATATGTAACGCCACAGTTAAATGCTATTTTCCGTCTGCCTGTCAAATACTGTACAGCAATATTTCAATTTCCTCTCTGCAGCTTCTCAGCAGGGTGACATTGCATGTATAAAATATTGCTTGGTGTCAAAGAGAGAAAAGTGAGGAAGAGCACCTTAGGCATCCCTTAGGTCACACGTTAACTTCTGTTATGACACCATAGCAACTGTGAAATGCCATGTGGGAAACCTAGTAAGTCACTATCCAACATCCCTCAGCGTTGACATCATATCTTTTTAGAATAGACTTGACACCGAGCAGGAGTGATGCAGAGTGATGCGTTTAATTTGTTGTTATTGTTATTGTTTGTAAAGGCACTTGGCTAAAACTGCAGGAGGACATCTGATGGTTTTCACCTCAACCTAGCTGGTTTTGGGTGAGTCACGCAATGCTAATGAGGCCAGGGGATGCAGAGGGTCTGTAAAGGTGAACAGTGATGAGGCGAGTCCCGTCACAGTGGCCACCTCTTGTCCCTCCAAGGCCCGGCCGGGAAGAGCTTTGTGTTGCGTAAGAACACCGCCACAGCTGCTGGGAAGTGACATTTAAATGAGCTGTCACCGAGAAAGAGACAGGGAGTGGGAGGGAGGGAGGGAGGGAACGAGGGAGGAGAAGGGCAATTGCAGGATATAGCCCAGGCCTGTCAGGAGACGGTAAATAAAGGAAAATATTGTGAGAGTGCAAGTTTGAGTAAGTGGGATTGTCTTTTCTGTGACAGACGAGTGAATTTGCGAGGACAGAGAGGAGCCTCCTAGACAGGTCAGTCTGACAGAGTGCTTGCTTAGCAGTGAGAAGAATCTGAGGGAAAGTTAACTTTCTATATTCCTGCTGTGGACACTTGCACACAATCTTCACTAGCACTTAAGATCAGCACCACAAAATCAAGTGTTACAAGGTATTTGCGTGTCTGTGTGCCAGTAGGCTGGTGCCGTGTTCAAGCATGTGCCCTCACCAGAGTGTCTCGCTTACATAACGACAACAACAACAACAAGCAGCTGATCACCAAAACACCATCATTGCCATCCATCTTGAAACCCTCTCTGGTCCCAGCGGGATGGTCAGATGCCGGACAGGCTGTGCCAGGTCAAGATTTGTGGTGCACATGCGGATCAGTGTAAACCATGGGCGCACAGGCGGCAGGCCACGTGAGGGCCATGGAAACAGCCTGAAGAGCCTATTCCACTTTAAGGAATGTTTGCTCCCGTGCCACATTATCTTTGGAAATCACTGAACAATACCCACTTGATTTTCACACGGCATATTCTATTTAAATTTCAGTCTGCAAATCGCCATGCAAATTCTCTTTTTATTCTTTGTCCTTTGTGTACTTTTTTAAGGCTCAGATTACTTCATATGAAACAGCTCCAGGGAAGGCATCATACCAACATGTGACATCTTACCCGCCACGGGCTTCAGGCTGTAACTTTATTTCATCATAAACTAGACACCAGAACACATACACAAACTGCCACATTAGTTTTTCATATTTTCACCCTCACCAACGTCCCATAAGTCTCCTCAATCACACATACATTCAAATTCAGTTCAACATACAGTACAGGTGGCATTATATTTCCATGTGCTTTTTTTCCAAAATCTTTGAAGCCAAATGCAGATTTTTAGGAGTCAAGAGTTTTGATTACACAACACACACATTCTCGTGGATCGGAAATTATATTAGCAGGCTATTTATTTAGTGTTGTTACCGATCATGTGACTGAATGAAATGAGTGCTGATAATCATAGGACAAAATATAAAGAGGCTCTGCTCAAAGGAACATCACTACCCTGAAGGTTCACAACAGCTGAACAATGAACAGGCTAAGAACTTGATAAAACTTTGTGGTAGATGGACAAAAAAAAAGAAAAAAAAGGAACACAGACAGTCAACATCTCTGTAACATTCACCTGGAAATCTGCTAAGCCCTTTTAAGATTTTGACCAGAGTTAACAGTATAAGATACAAGCTGTGCAGTTGGAGGAGAAAAGGAAAAAAAATGTTCAGCTTAAAACTTCCAAGAAACAGCAACAGAACTGTTGAAACCAACATACACTTGAAGGTAAGAGCTACGTAATCCTGTCATCCACATCTCCAGGATTGATGACTACTGCCCCCTGCCTTGTGTCTGTTATTATTGCAGCCAGTTGATATTAGGATCTGTCACTCAAGTTTCCATCATCTCTTTCGCTATCGTTTTCCTCATCGACATGCCCTGCCCCGTTGAAGCGCTCTACCCTGGCAAGTAGCAGCGGTAGGTTTATGGCGAGGCCCGGCGTGTCCTCGTCTGAATCCTCCTTTGGAGGATAGAAGCGCTTTGCCTTTGCCAAGAAATCTTCAGCTATATCTAGATAAATGAGGCGATCCTGTGCAGAGGGAGAAGGAAGTGTGATTATTGTCAGAATATGGATGTTAAAGAGGGCAGCGTTTGCTACTGAACCACAGGGAGGGAGTGTGTCAGTGTCTTCTCTTGGTTGTGATCTTACACAGGTTTTATTCATAAGAGCAGAAAGAATGACACTGCCATAATGATGTCTTTATACCCCGCACCCAACCTTTTGTCAATACACATCCACTCTAAATATAGAGTAAGTCATATCAAGTTGAAAAGGAAAACAGTGGTATACTTTTAAGGACATTACCCCCTATTTTATGTATGCTCCCTTTGAAGAACAGCCTGCAAAGGTGTGGCCTTTCGTAGGCTGGCTCTTCAAATGAAATGTCTACAGAGGATTTATCATAAGTTTATAATGAGTTCATGCTTTTACCTCATAATTAAAGAAAAGAAACACCACTTGTGAACTCCAAACTCAGGCAAATTAATGACTTATTTTAGTTAGTATTCGGAGTAAAACAACCTAGTCAACCTATTCATATAATTGAGACATATTCAGTCTCTGTTAAATGTTGTCATTGATGGAGACAGCCCTTGAAATGGGACACATTATCTGTGTTTTTCACAGGTCAGTACACCCTGTGGTTAGCCTTAGCTGTTAGGACTTGCTGCAGGATTGAGGAAAGTACCCTTTGTTGTGGCCTGGAGCACATAGATGGAGTAAAAACAACCCTATTTTGGGTTAGGTTAAGGTTAAATATATCTTACACCACCCAAGGGTGTTTTTCAACCCCAAGCTCCAGGTCACAGTGAGGACTACCATACTGGAAGAGTTTAAATAACTTTAAACCCTGACAAGCAACAAGCCCCTGCTCTCACCAGAATGAACAGATATCTCTCAGGTGGTGGCTCTCTGCTGAAGAAGACGGAGGTCTCAGTGTGGAGCGTGTTAAGCAGGGCACGTGCTGCTGGGGCGTTGCGCATGCGGTCATGTGAGCCACCAGCAGACACTGTCAGGAGTGAGTCTGCCTCTGCCATAAAACCTAGGAGACAAAGCAAAGTATTTGTGGTTTGTCTGTATGCACGAGCGACACTGTGTCTCACATCCCATACGCCCAGCCTCACCTAGGTTCTCCAGGATCGTCTTCCATTTCTCCCTAACTTCTCGGCGTGTGTCTCTCATGGCCTCGATGTCAACACTCAGACGGCGATAGCCCTAGACAAGAATAAGACATGGGTGTAATTTTTCTCATAGGAGGGGTTCCCCTGATGTATTCTCTTGTAGGTGGATAATTTGATCTATATCTGCTTTGAATCAGTCATCATAGTCATTTTATGGTTGATGAAGTCTTAAGAAAATTTACTGTGGATCCCATGCGGGTCTTATTCCTGGCCTGCAGCAGGGTGTGAAGCACTCGGTCGTCTTCTCTCCCCGAGTGGCTGGGGTCTCCTGGCTCACTCCACAGGTTGGTCTCCTCATCGCGACGCTTCTGGATTTCACGATTGAAATACTCCAACGGGTCCTGACTGTTTGGTTGAACAACACACACAAGCGCCCAGAGGCACAGTTATCACACATTCATACAATTATTAGACTTTACACATTAGAAAGCACATCACAAAATGAGAGAAATGCTCTGTGGATTGTGTTATTCTCTAGGTGTATTAAAAGAACATTAGAAATACTTATGTGGTGAAGAACTGTTTCTGGTCTTACGGTACTAAAGGCTGCTTTTCATCCTCATCGTCTTCGTCACCAGCGCAGCAGCAGCAGCAGAACTGCATGCAGAACTTCTTAAAAGCTGAACCCATCTATTTAGAACAGAGTCAAAGGCTAGCAGGAGTTCACAGATAATCCAGCAGGAAGAACAACTTCCTCAGTTCTTCAAGCAAGGGTTTTTCCAGCTGAGTCTGGCCTGATGTGTATGACTTCAGCTGCTATGCTTAGCTCCCAAATCCTTGTTGTCACTGTAGATGCTGACTCCTTAGTGGCTTCTGAGAAAGGGGACCTTATTCACAACCTAGTTCGAAATAATATTCGGCAAAGTAAGAAAAAGCACAAAACGTGTATGGATCCACAAGTACGAAATCTAATAAATCTGGTTTCACACGCACTAATAAAAATGCTCAAAATCATCAAGAACAACAGGTTAAAAAAAAACAAAAGTCACAAAACTAAAAGTCACTGATCCCAAAACTCTACCTATTTTTCAACTTCCCATTTTCCAGGATCCACAGCTCCACATCCAGTAGAGGTCTGTCCTCCAGGACATTGGCCAGAGCCTGACTGGGTAGAGAAGCTCAGGCAGATGGCAGCCCAAGGACTGTTGCTTCTCATCAGCCAGACATGGAAGACAATGAGAGCAGTGAAACGCTCGCTCTCTCATCGATTCAAAAACACACAGATTCACACACCCATATCCTCAGAAGACAGTCACAGCACAATCATGTGAGCTGCTCCATCTCTTGTCCTTAGCATTGTGTTTTGCCCTGAGGACAACACATCTCCTCTTTAACTGTAGGTCCAATTACACATTCTGGATGCAATCTACCATGGTATTATTGATTTTAGGATTATTTAAATTCATTGTATGTTGTTACCTTTGTGTGGATTGCTTAAGAATCTAGAGGTCTCAATGTTTGTGATTTATCCCATTTTAAGAGGTTATTTTAGAAACAGACACATTTTTTTAGCAAGAGATTGCGATGCAGTGGAATAATAATGACCATGTGGTGGAAGTTGACTCAACCTCCACAAACCAGACTTCAGTTTTGGCCTTTTTAGCGATAATGAGACTCTCCTGCATGTGACATAGGCTCAAGTCACAGGGTATTGCAGTTCATGACATAAACACCCCCAGGATCCAATAATGGAAAATAAGGGGGTAGAAACTACTGTGATAATATGATAAGTGAGTCATTCAGTAACATCAGCTGTGATGCAGTCGAAAAGCAACATCTGTATCATTACATAGATTTCCTGACTGATGTTAAATATAAAATATAATAAGATAAGTTAAAGTTCCTCTAGACATGCATTAAGACATAAAAAGAATCTGCTTTGAATAATAGTTGATAGTGATATGTTTCTACAAATAAAAAGTTTAATTATCTCCTCTTTCTCCGTCACTGAACAAATCCAGAATGAACATGCAATTGTGTTAATTTCCAAAGTTTAAGCACTGGATGCAATATTCTTAGAGATGTCTGTTCTCTGTGTTTGTCTTCAAGTTTCCACATCACACTTGCATAATTTGCATATTGGACCACTACGCGCTTCTAAACTAGATGTGACATCACAAATTTAGCTCTTAGATAGATGTATTAAAGATGTATCATGTTTTTTTGTGATTTTCTGTCATTCTTATGCTGTTGTAGTGTCAGATGTCAAAAATGGTCAAAGCTCCAAAAACCTGAAGAAACTATATGTAAAAACATCAAAAGCCTCTTTGTGATGATGTAACATCGCTATCGTTCATAAGTGCCTACAAATGGCCGCCTGTTTCAAAGCCTTTGTTGCTAAGGTTGTTCTCATATTTCAGATCAGTTACCATTTTGAGTAAAGAACAAGAAAAGAAGTCAAATCCTACCACTCCTCTTAGATTACGAAGCCGTCAGAGCTGCTGGAAGTCTGCTGAGGAGTGGGATTTGGGAGCTGACCAATCAGAACAGAGTGGGCTCGGCAGGAGTGAGGGGGCCCTTAAAAGAGAGAGGCGCTAAAATGGTCTGTTTGAACTGAGGGGCTGCATAAAAGGCCAGTATAAGATAAATCAAGGTTTTTTTTTAAAAACTGTAAATCATGTAAAGATATACAAATAGGAAATGTTGAAATGTGAAAAATATGTCTCCTTTATGGTCTTGAACTCTGTTAAAACATCCAATTAAGTGACAATAGTCAAAACACATTTTTGAGTAGAGGGTGGGACTTTAAATAAGGTTTGAAGCTGTACCACTGTCATGAATTCATTTTATTAGACATAAGACACTGGTTAAGACTCTATAAAAATGGTTGGTCAGTACTCCTGTGATGGCTTTAAATTAAGTCATGACACATACATTCAAAAACGATTACTAAAGAGAAAAAAAAAACAATAACTGAAGCACTTCCAGGCAGGTTTCATACAATATAGCTTTGTTGAAGCGATGATATAACAGCATGTGTTACTTAGAATAAATGCAAAGCAAAAGAAAAGGCTGACGTGTAACGTTGCTGTGATAAAGGCACCAAATTGTTGATATAATTACATCATATGACATTCTCTCTTTACAGTAAGTAGCAATCCAGCTAAATCAAAATAACCTTGCATTTTTGACTAGATGTGATGCAGCACCCACAAATACTTACAAACTGAAAACGCCATAAAGGCTGTAAGCCATGTTGTGACTGTGAAATGGTCATTTACATCACATCACAGTAACTCCCATAAATTATGCTCCTTCAAAGAGTGAACAACAATACTAGTTGTGTCCTTAGTTCTTGAAGTTGAAAAGCACAAGAAGTACAATTTGTTCCATTAGGTTCAACTCAATATTAACTTGAACAAAAGACAAAACCTCAGTTTGTAGCCAGTTTTCATCACTTATGAACAACGATATTTTTTCTTTTTTCCACAGACATCATAACACTGAGTAAAACTTAACAAGCTGGAACTGTCATTTCTAAATGATTAAAAACAAATATATAATTCTCAAAATTATATGAAATGATAGAAAAACTTCATTCAGTGCCACC
Source organism: Scomber scombrus (assembly GCF_963691925.1). Classification (NCBI taxonomy): domain Eukaryota; kingdom Metazoa; phylum Chordata; class Actinopteri; order Scombriformes; family Scombridae; genus Scomber; species Scomber scombrus. The sequence goes on from NC_084987.1 coordinate 8,113,143, forward strand.
TTTCAGGGCTTGATGGAGGGACGGGCAGGCAGAACTAAAGTCAATGAAAATCAGCACAGTAATAACTTCTTATGACAAATCATGAGTTCAGCTATTTTTCCACAAGGCCACTTGAGGTTATTGGCACAAAAGCTTTAGTAAGTGCACAAGGTCCTAATTTATGAACATTATCATCATCCTCATTTTTTCTTTAACCAAGCTTGATAAATTATCTGCAACACAAACTGACGACCTCATGATCTGACTCCTTGTTTGACTTCCTGGCCGATCCCAGAATTAAAAACTACAGCTGCAATGATTAGTCGTTTAATCTATTAGTTGATCTAAATTTGTTTTTCATGCAAAAATTTTAAACATTTGAGAATTTCAGCTTCTCTGATGTGAGAGTTTGCTGCTTTTTCCTTGTCTGAACATTATAGTACATTTGGTTTTTTGGGCTGTTGGTAAGAAAAACATGATGTTTATTTGTTGATATCACCTTGGGATCTTGGAAATTATGATGGGTAATGCTCTCCGCTTTCTGTTATTTTATGGATCAACTCAATTATCAAGAAAATAGTTTAATATTTCATTTTAAAAAAAAAATCATTAGTCAATAATTTTTGCACCTTGGGACAGGTGATGAAGTCAAATCAAGAGGCTTTCTCTTAGTGGATCAGTGGTGTCTCCCTCTTGTGGTCATTAGACACCAGAGTGACTTCTCTCCCCCCAATCTATCACAGTGTAAACTAACTGTGTGGAAATCGCTTTAACCCATCCAAATTAAGTGTTTGTTACAGGCATTGTTGTGAAGTGTGGATTAGTTTATGGGTAGGTGCACCAGAGAACCACGTTGAAGCCGGTGCAGTGAAAAAAAAAACACACAAAAAAAATCTCCACAAAAGAAAAAAAAAGAAGCAGCAAATCAATGGCAAGTGATGTGTGCAGTAAGATAAGGCTCAGAGCGACAGCTGCTTGGTAGAAGAAGATTTCAGTCGACCGTCAGATCAGTTCTTTTGTAACAAGTGAGACAGACGTGCACACGGTGAGAATCACTCACATGCAACTGTTCTTGTTTCTTCAAGTTCTCGTTGCATGGTGAGACTGGGCAAAACATTTACAGGTCCAAGCAAAAACACATATATGCGATCAAGCTTAAAAACAACATGGTTGAAGTTTTAAGAACGAGGAGGAGCATCGTATCTCTTTGTGATAACCCAATGACTCCTCTTCTCCAGTGACTGAAATGTGAAAATGTCTCACACCTCCTATGCTTAAGGAAAACAGTCTTCTCAGTTTACGGTAGCTTATCCTTTCAGCTTCGGTGCATCACAAGGGTGCCGCTACGCCGATTTTGGGATTCACAAAAAAACAAAAAGAAAACTGTAGTGACGCCTCCCAACCAGCCTTGGCACAGTTTGTCATCTCTCCTGGTTTAAAGGTGTTGGTGGGTGCGGAGAGACGGCCTCAGGTCAGCGATGCGTTGGCGTAAATGGGACATGAACTCAAACATGGTGGCGGCCAGACTCTGGTGGATGAGGTAGCGGGGCAGTCGGCCCTAATGGGAGAAAACACAGAAAGAATATGTGCATTTTTATTTTTTTAATCTACATTTATGGGTTTTTTTTGCCAATTTGACACTGGATTTATTTTTCATTTGCCTTTACCTTTACCTTCAAACAAATGTATACATTAAATAATTACCAGTTGTGTCATTAAAAGCTACTATTTGCATTTTCTTATGATTCTATTTTTTTAATCTTAAATAATCATACCATTTTGCCTCAAATAACAGAAAACATCACAGTAACAGGACACCAAATTCAACAGGCACATTCTCACCTTCAGGTCTGTGTTGAGGACCCAGATGAAGGTGCAGACGGACGGGTTGCTGCTGGATTTAAGGACCACAAATCCGCCTGGACCGTTCTCTCCCCTGAGGGGGCCAATAAAAACAGCAGAGGAGACAAGACGGAGAAGTTAGAGAGATGAAACTGACACAGCTGCACTTTTATTAAATCAATATGACGGTCTAATTTGCTGGATCGGTGACAAGGAGGCCGGCTGCAGGCACAGTCTGACCTGACGTAGCGGCCGCTCGGAGGTTTGGCATCGTGGTCGGTTGCCATGCCAGCAGACAGGTAGCAGTCTCGTTTGCGTTCAACTCGCCGAACATTAACAAAGTCCCTGAAGGAAGAAAAATCAATCACTCATCAGATAACTCTATTACAGAGCTGTGGTTCATATAAGATTTTTTTTTTTTAAGGAAACAGAAGATGGGAAACATAGATAACAGATAAGAAAAATAAGAAAAAGCAACATATAGAGCACTGAAAATGCAGGTCTGCTGTACCTGGCAGACACAACTCCTCCCGCTGCCCCAGCGGAGACATCGTATGATACTAGAGTGTTGTCGTCAATCCTCTGGAGGATCTGAGGATAAAGGCAGAAATCACCGTTAGGCTACACAAGACCTAAAAATGAGCCCAAAAGGCCAAAAGATGAGTCAATAAAAGAATCTAAGTTGTGACCTGGCAGGCGGAGACAGTTTTGTTCCACTGGACCATCTTCTCCGGCTGCAAAATCACCTCTTGATACACAAGTTCAGCGGTACACTGCATAAGAGCCTGAACGCACCAAAATAACAAACAGCTGTGTGTCATATTTACAAGACATATTGGTGTTATATCAGGTTTGTGGTGAGGCTGTAAGACCCAGTAGAGCATGTAAGAGAAACACAACTGTGGGAAAAAAGTGGAAAATATGACAATAAATATATATAAATGTCCCAAATGTCTGACCTTCTCTGCCAGAACTAAAATAAATCTAACCGCATTTGTTCTGAATTGTTCACATAATCTCCTGAGGCAAAGGTCATAACTATGGACTTAGAAAAAAGACTAATTTTAACCATTACCAAAGATGATGGTCAAATGATCATTGACCTCTTGGAAAACACCATCAAGTTATATTTTCTTCCACATCTTTAACAAGAAGTCTACTGTTCCAAGTCCTTCATTACATCAAACTAATCAATATGTTGTCAACACACAAGCCTTTTAGACACAGCAGAAGTGTGTCTAAAAGTAAAATAAATATAACCAGGCCTTCTTTATTATCTACAGTAATCTATAAATGGCAGCTGCAGCTTCTCAAACAGCCTTCAGTTATAGAGTATCTTGTAAACAGCAGACTTCCTCTGTTTTCCTCTACATGGGGTAATTATTCATGCTTAAGGAACTTCTTTCTAACATGACTTCAGTTCTTCTAAATCCAGTGTGACAGCAACAGGAAGTCTCTTTAACATCGGATTTAATTTAACACCCCATTAGTCTAAATTATTATTATTTTTACCACCGTGCCCTCTACAGGTCGTTTAAATACACACATGCCCAACAGACGCAAAGCAGATTGATTTGGGTTATGGCTAGTCTTAGAAAGGATTGTTAATGCTGCATTGAAATACAGCCTGACCCACTATTTACTGCTTTATTATAGAGCTACAATACTTAGAAAACCACTGCTAAAATCTGTCCTTTTAATGTGATTTCAATGAGGATCATACACAGTTTCACAATGAGCACACAAAGGACAGCTGTACCTTAAGAATGAAAGTCTTGCCGTGGAAGGGAATCTCCAAAGTGTAGACAGAGTCGCCCATGTCCTAAAATGAGACCAAACATTGTTTTTAAATTTCATTTATTTCTTATAAAGCTGCAGTTTCTGATAAAAGAAAAAGATAAGTTAATGCCCAAATCAAAAGTGAAACTATTCCTGTAGACAGTTTCATTTTTGGTTTAGTATTAAGCTGCTAAAATATTTGACTTCATTAAGATCAAAGTGAATGTTTTAGCCTACCGTCTCTCTGCTTTTCTTACAAGCAAATTTCAATTAATAAAACATTTCAATTATCTGTCTTTTTGTTTGTTTTTTAATGCCCTACACTGAATCTATCAGGGATTCAAATTAAACGCATATGCTACAATACTGGATTCAGATTAATTGAATTGCTAACAAACCCAAACCCTTTTAGTTGAAAACAACACAACAATTTAGCATTTTGATGGCTTGCACTGTTTGAGAATGAAGGATAAAGCAGAGTGGACTTAAGGGGGTCAGTATACTCCATCAGAAGAGCTTGTTGGATTGTCAAACAGCTTCAAAAACACACTCCTCCCACATCAATCCAGCATTCATGTCTACCTCATACAATGATTGACGTATGTGGAGCTGAGAAAGTTGGAAAGCCTATTTTTCAGTCTTTACACCACTACTTCTTTCACTTTTTGTGTGTCCAAACAAGTGCAACACTATAAATACCTTCCTGGAGAGTCTGTCTGAGACTGCACCTACTGCACTGTTACCCCCATATGTTAACGTTTATGGCAATCTCGTCCCTTTCTCTGCCGGCTGGCTTTCATCCTGCAGCTATAAACAGGTTTGCCTGGTTTCCAGGACATGTCCAAACCAGTATTTTAAAGTGGACTACTAAGAAGATCTTCAGTCATGTCTGCTGAAATGTCCTTGACCCAGCATCCCAATTAGATCAGAAGAGGAGAAAAATAAAAACCACACACACACTCACATTGTTTTTTTCAAACTTCCAGTTGTCCTCCTGGGTCAGGATCTGCTCTACCACGGACATGGCCTCACGACCCTGTCTGACATACTCCTTCTCCTGGAGCGAGAAGAAGAGGGGAAAGAAATAAAGCAGGAAACCATCAGAGGGATAATCAGGTGAAGAGAAACCAGCAGCAAGGAGAGTAAAGACTCTTCAGAATGATGAGGGTACCTGAGTAGTGACAGCGCGGCGACCGAGACCCTCCTCATCCAGATCTTCTTCAGAGCCTTTAGACACAAGTTCAAGTCCAAAATTAGAACAACATTTAAAACGAACCCAAGACATTCACTCAACTAAATCTTCTTTAGACATCACCTGCGACTGATTCAGGTGGAGAGTAGAACTGTCCGTCTGAAACGGCGCGGGGGTAGATCATGGGGGCTCGCTCGCAGGCTGCGTTCACCGCCGCTAAGTAGGCTGAGTGTCAAAGAAGAGGGGGAAAAAAAAGCAAAGGTTAAAAACAGAGAAACAGATTTTATGTTAAGCCGTGTTCAAACTACTGTGTAAGATAAATCACTCAAGTCCTTGTTCAAAGTTTCAAAGAGCAAATTAAATGGAGGCACTTTACGTACAGTAAGACCAAGGCAGTTAAAAGCAAAGAAACAAATGGCAGAAAGGGAGAGCATTTGCATTCAGACTTTACAGTGTGACACACAGGCAAGTTGTAGGGATAACTTGGTGGGGGGAGCGTCAAAACAGGAGCGTCAAAACAGGAGGAGGGTCTACATTCAGACAAAAGCTATAGATTCAATCATCAGGGGCAGTAATGATCAAGGGCAGTGACGTAAGTAGGTCAAGTTGTTGTTCTCAGACGTCACTTGATTACATCACATCTCAGGCCAAACGTGCATTTCTTCACTTCTCTGACATCTTCCTCTCACCTCTCTCGTCGTCGGCCTCCTGCGTGAGCACCTTGAAGTCGAGGAACCAGGTCTCCAGCCAGGCCACCACGAACGAGGTGATGGGTAAGACGTAACCAAAGGCATTCTGGGACAGGAGCTGTGTATATAAAAGAAGATGGGTCACACTGAGGCTGAGAGGTATTAAAAGAACTTAAAAGGACTTTGACAACTTCCATAACAGAAGTGGTGGTTGCATTTTATACTGTTTTACTTCCCCATTGTAGTATTAAAAGCTCGCCTCAGACTACTCAGAACTGTATTGACCTTTTAAATCATAAAAGTATTGCAGCAAGTTGTTTAGATGTCCAAAAAAAAAAGAAAAATCACATGAACACCCCAAACATAACAATGCCTTTGTTATGTCACAGTCATATCAGAGAGGAGTGCCACTGGTTTTGGATACTGGATTAGCATCTAAATATGCTAGTATTTAAAAGCAGAGCTGTAGACTGTTTTAATAATATAGACTTCACTGAACAAAATAACATTAAGGGAAGCAGTAAGAGCACTTATAATCTGACAAACTGTTTCATTTGTCTCAGATTTACAGTAATTATGTCGTGCAGACGGCCCAGCAGATGTCGCCATTTCAATGCAGTTGCTTCATATTGATTCAGTGCTTTAGGAAGCTTTGATTCCCACATCAGTGGTTAAATGAGCAATCCGCAGTAAATGTCTGTGACACAAAGGATTTAATACTTAAAGGAACTCTGTGCCACATAAAGGAATGGAATCATAAAAACTGTTATCAGCTGATCGTCTGGTTAGACAGCAGATTTCTGCCATTAAAAGCAGAAGTGAAAAAGTTGATGTGGCTTCAAGTGATATTCTTGCACCACTCAAACGTAGATGTGACAGTCAGGGACACTCACATTAGATACGATGACTTTCACAACAAGGAAGACGCTGGTTACTAGAGTGGTGACCTGTGGAGGACGGAAGGTTTAGATTCACGTTATAATCCACTGTGCAGATCTGTAAATATATTCCATGATTTCATCAGTGTGTGTTTCACTGTGATTAAACTCACTTACCGCAATAACCCACCAGTGCTTCAGCCGAAAAGCAGCGTAACCGACTTGTAGACACAGGAAACGAAACAAAGCAAGGAGCTGTGGCAAAAAGGAAGGAACAGAAGACAAAAAATGACCTTAGGCACTTAATGTGATCACACAGTGCAGACATGTTGACTTTGCCGACATTTCTGTAAATAAAAGCGGGCATGTGACCGACCTTCACGGCTCTTTTAGAGCGCATAAATCAGACGACATGACTAATATAAACCCCATCTCTTTGAAACACAAAGCTTTCCAAACATGAACAGGATTACGCACTAATAGAGATCGATTTAAACGCTCTTATTCAACACTTAAACGTAGAGTGAAATGTCCACAGACTTGGATCGACCCACTTACAAAGATGTCAAAGAAGGAAGATCTGTAGTTGTAACGGACGACCTCGTTTTCTAAACTTTCCCAGATTGTGCTGGAGATCTGCAGGAGAACAGAAGAAAAGTCAAACCACTGCTGAAAGTCCGCTTCACAACATACTTACAGGAGGGTCCAAAAGTCTGAGACCACTTTCCCCATTTGGACTCAGATTTTTTGGACCCTATCATCATAAAATCTCACATTCAGCTCAATAATCCACAGGAGGGAGATGAAGAGGAGGTCGAACGTCACGAAGAGACAGAAGGTGCGTCGGACGTCAGAGATGGCCTTGCGCTCCGCAGGTGGTACAAACAGGTACGGGGAATGCAGGGACAGCGTTGTAGAGTAGGAGGCGTTCAGGGAGGCGATGGCGGGGAGGCTGCCCCCGAGCTCCCCGTACTCTCCGCCCGGCATTCCTGCAGTGAGACAGGAAAGTCCCTCCTGCAACAACACAGACAGAGTTGTCGGGACAACGTTAAGTCCTCTTTCTCTCTATTGAAAATGTTGTTCTTAAAGTCCCACTACACTTAAAAATGTGTGTGGATGTTTGATGTATGTGCATGTAGAATTTTGTTTTTTTCAGAGGTGGATCCACGAGTACGACTTGTGACGTCACAACTAGTTTGGAGACATTCCTCAACCCAATGTGCTAACTTCCAACATTTTGATTGTGTAATTGTGTAACCCTCGAGCGCACATAAATGAGAACAGGGGCGTGACGAGATCTCGCGCCATGATATAAAGGCATGACGAAGTTTTGCGTCAAGGTGGAAAGCTGTCTCCTGAAATTTAAACACAAGCGCTATGCTAAGACACCTACAGTTGGGGAAATAAGTATTGAACACGTCAACATTTTTTTTTCAGTAAATATATTTCCAATGGGAATATTAACATGAAATTTTGACATAAATAAAGTTATGTGTAATAAAATGGATTGACACAGGAAAAAAAGTATTAAACATACTAACCTAAATGTATTTAATACTTAGTGGAGAAGCCTTTGTTTTTATTGACAGCTTCAAGACTCAAGACTTTAGTGCTCAGGTGTGATTTTGGCCCATTCTTTTAAACAGATTGTCTTTAAATCCTCTTGTGAACCCTGTTTTCTACTTCCTTCCACAAATGTTGCTCCAATGGTGCTTACCGGAAGATTCAGAAGTTGTGAAATACATCTGTAACCAGTCTCCTGATATGTTATACAACAATAAGGTTGCGAAGGTCTTGGGAGAACCCATCCCGTTTGTTTGGATTTCTTTTGCGACACCTTGGCAACAAAAAATCTTTTTATAGCCCATCAATATGCACTAACCCAGCTGATATTAACTAACACAGATAGGAGGTAGAATTACTTTCTAACTACTTATGGATTTTCAACTGTTTGCCTACCTTTCCTTGGCTTGGTGTGCTGCTTTTTCTTAGCGTGTTCAATACTTTTTTCCTGTGTCATTCCACTTTATTACACATTACTTTATTACATAACTCATCCTGCCAACCCTTATTTGTCATTAACCCATGAACAGTATGTAAGGGTTAACGCTTAAGGTATAAATTATCACCTAACTCTGCGTTTTAGCAAACTTCAGTCCAACTTATCATCACAGGTTTTACACATATTTTCTGGAAATTATGATCAATAGGCCTCATTTAAATGAAACTATACCTCATTTCCACATTTCAGCTACACAGATAAGCTGGCCCTGACTTCTCATTTTGAGATTAATAATTAGTAAAACGTCCACACTTCCAGTTACACACACACACACAATGTGGGTTTATCTATTGTATTTTAGTTTCTACTGAGAGCTGCTTTCACCATGACATCAGTATCAAGAAGACAACCTGTTTTTGTCAACAAGTTTCTAACCATTGTCAACACAGTGACTCACAGTCAGTCAATGCTAAGTGAGTTTCACTGCTTGTAAACAAGATGAATTAAAACTGCTGACATTACTCTATCAAAACTATATGCATCAGTGTTTTGGGAAAATATATATTTAAAAGTTTAAAGTTGCAGATTTAATTTAGTAGTAGTGGTAATGGTGGTTTTAAGACCCTCGCCCCCCCTCTTTCGCTTCTTCTATTAAACCAAACAAACACACAATTGATGCTACTTGATTCTATCTGTAAGGGCAAGCTGAAACAAGACACTCACATAAAGTATTATAGTCATAAAAACCATAAAACTCCTCTGTAAACAAACTAAAACAGAAAGCTAACTTAGCCACTGTTAGCCATAAAATACAAGAGAGACGCCATGACACAAGCGAGCAGCTGCAGAAAACAACTAGCTATGAAACTGCAAACTGGAGTTTAATCTAACTCTATTTTATTATCATCATTTTGAGCACAAACCCGTCATATTTAGGGTATTTAACTTACTTGATTTACCGCATCATCATCATCATCGCCAAGCAACTCTTCTTCCGGGATGGACTGTCAAAGAAGAACAGTCACAACAAGATGAATCCCTGCCGAGGAGGGTTTTGGTTAGTATGGAAGCTCATTACTGCCAATGTGATGAATAAAAGATCCTGTTAGTCAATATAATGAGAAACTATAATGACTTAGTATAGTATAGTAGAAGTGATAATACAATAATGACTAAGTAACTCAAAAATAATGAGATACTATCTCAAAATAATGACTTAGTATCTCAACATAATGAAATACTATCTCAAAATGATTACTTTTTATCTCGAAATGATGATATACTATCTCAAAATAATGACTTAGTATCTCAACATAATGACTTAGTAATTCAAAATAATAAGAAACTAATATATATATTTCCTATATAAATTATATAGGAAATACAACCCACTCCCTTGCTGTTACATTCATGCGTGTGAAACATAATGTTTTGCTTTGAAAGTGCTCACCAGAAGCATTAGTGTGTATTTTTAATATTTCATGAAGATGCATGTTTTATTTTGGGCACAAAAAAGAAAGACAACCTTGTGTTTTACTACAACACACCAGAGGAGGGCAGCCTTTAAACACTTTCATGGCAACCATTAACACAATATTTTCATAGAGTGGTCGAAGAAGTACTCACATCCTTTACTTTAGTAAAAGTACCAGAACAACGATGTAAAATACTCCATTACAAGTCAAAGTCCTGCAAAGTATTATGAGTGATGTAGTTAAAGTATTACAGTAAAAGTACATAAGTATTATGAGCTTGATGTAGTTAAAGTATTACAGTAAAAGTATGTAAGTATTATGAGCTTGATGTAGTTAAAGTATTACAGTAAAAGTATGTAAGTATTATGAGCTCGATGGTATTACAGTAAAAGTACATAAGTATTATGAATGATGTAGTTAAAAAATTGCAGTAAGAGTACATAAGTATTATGAGCTCGATGAAGTTAAAGTATTACAGTAAAATTACTGCAGTATTATGAGTGATGTAGTTAAAGTATTATAGTAAAAGTACTGCAGTATTATGAGTGATGTAGTATGCAGTATTACAGTAAAAGTACTGCAGTATTATGAGTGATGTAGTATGCAGTATTACAGTAAAAGTACTGCAGTATTATGAGTGATGTAGTATGCAGTATTACAGTAAAAGGAGTGGTTTGGTCCCTCTGACTGATATATTATTATATATGACATCATTAGATTTTAAATAGTGAAGCATCAGTGTTAGAGCAGCATGTTACTGTTGTAGCTGCTGGAGGTGGAGCTAGTTTACACTACTTTATATACAGTTAGCTAGTTTAGTCCAGTTGTTCCCAACATAGGGGTGGGGCCCCGCCAAAGGGTCAGCAGATATATGTGAGGGGTGGTGAGATGATTAATGGGAGAGGAAAGAAGAACCACACCACACCACACCACAAGTAGAGGCAGATATAACAAACTCATATTAGTGTTTCCGGTCAGGACTTTTAAAATAAAACTCATGCAGGTGTAGATGTGAAGTGTGATAACAGGAAGACTGAATATTAAACTTCAGACTGGTGAAAACACTGATGATAATTTAAAAGCCAAAAAAGTCTTCAAAACAACACGGTAAAGATCACGTGACCACCGCGAAGTCAGTCAAACAATTCAAGATGATAAACTGTGTACTTCCGGTTTCGCTTTTTTGTGTTAATATGGGATTTTAAAAGAAAAAGCTTGAAAACAAGTTAACTGTATCATAAAGTAGCCCTATAATACACTACATTTCATCGGTGCACTATACTTAATCAGTCAAGAGAAGAATGCTTATGAATAATATAATGAGTTAGTACTACTTTATACAATTATGTTGGGAGTTGTTGTTGTTCTTGTTAGTTAAGTTTTATGAATATAAGGCGTAGTGACTATGTGCAAAGAAAAAAAGAATAATCTACATTTTGATGACAAAATTTGAACTAGAGCTCCAATATTGGCTCATCACAGATATGTATCAGCTTATATGTTGTCCTATATGAGCTGTTATTCTTTTATTTTAAAGTAATATAGAGAGCATTTTATGTATTTTTGATCCTTTTTCTTAATCCAAGTTGAATATATATGTACATATGCCTTTTTTGTTATATGTTTTTTTTAATTTATAGTTAATTATAATTATTGTCATGTTTTCATTACATATCTTTGTCACAAGTGTTTGATAACCACATTTGAAGGATCATTGCAAAAAAAAGTGTGTTTATGTATATATTCTATAATATGATATATGCATTGATATATCAATGTTGGATTTTTTTTTACTCCCTAACATGAGTTAGGTCGGGCCCTAATTTTAACAGACCCCATTTTGTGATGATAATAGAAATTGTTTTAACCAGGAAGCTTTTTATCTAATATCACATGAAAACATTTCATGATTTCATGAGTTATTATCTGTATAAAAAATACACCAAAAATCTTCTGTTGAGCCATTATACATTTTGGTATCCAGCAGAAGATTTAATGTTTGTATTTTATGGAGGATGGTGACTGGAAAGATAAATGAGAAACAATAAAAAATAGACACTCAGATAAATTCCGATATCACACAGACCACAGATGAGGCTACAGATGAAAGGAGGGGGAAGGTATTTATTTTGATATTATATTGATGTTCACTTTAAAACAACCACATCACATTTAGAAACAAGAGAATGGGGAAAAAATAAAAGTAAAGTAAAGACAGATAAGAATAAGAGTTCGTACATGTCTTTCCATGGGGAGGTGGACAGAGAGCGGAGGAGGGAGGATAACATCGGCTGCAGAGCCTCAGCACACACAACCTGCTCACCCAGTCATCCAACAATTTGAACAGGTCAGAGGTTAAAAAAAAAAAGTTTCACACAGTTTATTTTATATACAGACGGCAGCCCAGATGATACATTTATTCATCCTGTGGCACAACTGGGAACCTTCTTGCAACATCAGATCCTGGATCTTCAGTTAAATTGGAAGTTAGATTCGGCAAAGGCTGACAATTTGAGAAGCAAGACAGTAAAACATTTAAAATAGTCATCGACTTGTCATCCACCAACAGAGAGAGACAAAGTGAACATCTAAACTGTGGTAAAAAGACTGACAAAAGTTTATACAGTGATCATTTTGCTCAAATGTCAGTCAAAAACTGACCACGGAGCCTGGTTTAGGCTCCTGGTGCTGAATGCTACTTGAAGGTTTCTTTTAGTATGGTTGTATACAGACAGTAGAAACATCAGCTGAGCTACTCACACACTGAGCATTAGCTTAGAAAAATAGCTCTCACAACAGATCCGTCACATACAAGTCATGAGTGAACAATTAAAAAGATGATGATAGAAAAGTGTTAACATACAAAAGGGAGCCTGCAAACACTCAGAAAGAAGTCGACCGCATTTGGAAAAGATTTGAAATTGAATTACTGATTCCCGAACAGTGCGTCGGTTCACGTTGAATCAAAGGTGTGATGCATCGGGGCAATAGCTGGGTAATTTGAGAAAATTAGAGGTAGCTTCACCCTTTAAAGATTTATTTTTAAAATACTCAAATGAGGAAAAGTACTGATTTAAATGCAATAACTGTACACATACAGTCACTGTGCACACTCCTTAGAGAAACCTTTTGGAGCTTCTTAAAGTGATACTCCCTAAATAATTTGGTATCCATCTTTTTAGTATAGGCTAATTGACCTCGGACTGACTCAAAAATACTCCTAAACATATAGATGGGCAGAAATTAAGTGGATAATAATGCAGCAATTATTTGAAATGTTTCCACAGGCATTTCAAAATTCGTTTAAACCTTGAAAACGAGTCACTATTGAAATGTATTTTTAATTAACTTTAAATTAAAGTTTCTCATGAACTTAAAAAAAGTAGATTTTGGCTGGAATATCACTTTAAACTTCCTCCTTTCTGCCACAAGATGGCAGTAAAAGCACATTTAATTAAAGGAACACACATTAAAAAATATGCTGCGAATCAGAGGATGCAGGCCATGGTTTCAAGATGAAGTGGAACACTGACCGCAACACAGATTGATGGACTTTCAAGTACTTTTAAAAGGGACATATGAGAGACAATCCTTTGTTAGAAAATGTACCCAAGAACATTTAAATGCATGTGAGATTTTGTGTTAGTTGTAGTAATCATTACCCTCTTTAAAAAGGAACATTTAGCTCTGTGCAGAAGCATTAAGGTAGAAGGAGGACTGGTCTTTCAGGGTATTTGGTCATGCTGACCTTGTCCTCTCCACACTCATTATAAAGAAGGGGACATTAGGGCCAAAGTGGCGTCTGTAGTCTGCTCTGTAAGTAGATCTTTCCTCACCTCCTCATAAGGAGCCAACTCCTTAAACACAAACTCACTTTCCCTGTTTCATTTCACTCAGTTACTCATTTTTAATCTCCACCCACAGCTCTCAGACATCCACTAAACAGCACATCCTTTTCTTCAGCTTGTTTGAGTTCTTCAGATTTTAACCTTTTTTTTTTTTAAACAACAAAACTCCTTCACTCTCCCCAATCCTTCCTTCAAATGTTTGCCTCTCTCTCTCTCTTTCACTCACTCTCTCTCTCTGTCTTTCTTTCTTTCTTTCTTTCTCTCAGTTACTCCCCCGACTGTTCTCCTCTGTCGTTTCCCTGATTTTGCCTTCCCCCTCTTCCTCCTCCTCCTCTTCCTCCTGTGCTGCTTGGATCTGCTTGACCGTCTCCCTCACGCTGGAAAGCTTGTCTGATTGGTCGGTGGTGGCTGTCTCGTGGTGATCTAAGGAAACAAAAACTTATGTCAAAAAGCAGCAGGGAATCAGAATACACTTGAGGCTATTTATAAACTTAACTATCATATGGAGTGTCTTTGGTAGAAAAAACAGACTGACTGCACTTAGATGTATAGAAAGTTTGTTTCTGGTCATCTATTATCAATTTAGGAAGGGGTAAGTATTTTAAAAGGTGGACTGAACTGTAAAGCAATGTGTAGCAGTGTCTTAAATTCTTACATCATTACACTTTCATGCACCTTTCTAAGCTGCAGACCCACTGCCGAATTACAAAAGACATTGGATGAGACACGAAGGAGACTATTTGTTCTTTGTCCTTACAGTTGTCAGTCACTAGGATTTCATCAGATGTCAATCATGTCATAAACAGCTACCTAATTAAATAATTTTTATCTTCTGTCCGTCACAGCACGCCAAGCCCTAATTGTGTTGCTCAACCTGAAACAACAGATGAGCTGTAATCAAATGACCCAATTAGGATCTATCAACATCCTGTTTGGGTACTTTGTTTTTTCACCAGGATCCCACAAAGGGATTTATTGACGGAGCCTGTCATCTGGGCTGACAGAGCAATAATTCTCAATGAAAGGCCACTGTTCTCAAGTGATATAATAGAGGTTAAAACCCATAAGTGTGCTGCATAAAATCAAAAACACATACTAAGGCGGTGCATATGCAAAAAAAATATCTTCAAATAAGGATTTACTTCTTAAAAAAATCTTGTTTTTCTAGGTGCAGCTCCTAACTCATCACTTTCAGCAGTTTATGCTCTCTGGTGCATATCGAATAATAGAAGATGAGCTGAAATGGAGGAGAATACAGAGCAGGATCAGAGCTCTCTTTGCACAGACAGCTCTGCTCTCTGTCCTTATTAATCCTGTCTGGCCTCTGTGACTGGTATAGATGTCGGTGCTAGGCCTTTAGTCAGCTTCAGCGTAACCTCTGACAGATTTGGGGCGAGAGGCAGAGGGCTAATATGACACTGGGTCTGTCTCTCAATGCACAGAGCTTCACCTGTCCTGCTGGTCGGCCCCACAGAGGAGCTTACGTTACCTTTCCTCTGAGAACAGCAGCGTTATTTTACTTGGACTAAACGTTTTGGAGCAAATTATTTCAGAGCAGGTTCAAGTGTATAAAAGTTTAGGCCAAGAACAAAACCACCAACCGGTCATACTGTGGTTAACAAAATGCTGTTTGTTCTTGCCAATGTACTTCTGTCTGCGCTTGTTTCTTCCAACTTTGTCATCTTGTATTATGTGAAATTCTTTGAAATTAATTTGTTTTTCATCATTTTTAACATAGTACAAACTCAATAAGGTCGAAAGGTTTCTTCTACTAATTGCCAGGTGATAGCCAGAGTGTTATGCAATGCCTCTCACTGAGTAAAACTCAATCTTAGTACAGTGAACTGATAACAGAAAATTTGACAAAAAAGGGAAGTTTTTCTCACAGTTTAAGGAGTAATTGCAACAGTGGCTTCTTATAATGGAGAAATATTTACCCTGAAATCTCAAATTCTATGCAGACAACACCAGAATATATATTTTTTTAAATAGGGGCAAACTGGATCATTCACACAAACCTGACAGAAAAATACACCCTGAGATTTATCATCAGTTTGTGATTAATGCCTTATATTGTGCTAAAACTAATTTCCTTTATCTTGGATATCTAATATGTGGTGGATATTTGTTTTGGGAACTGTTTAAACCAGCTAAAAGCATTCATGGTACAAAATCAGATTATTCATGTTTTTGACAGTTGAAATTCAGTGTCTCCTATTAAACGTTATCGTTAATGTGCTGTAAATTTCTCCAAGTGGTGCCACATTATAGATCTCAATTATCTAAAGTGATGAGAACAATATACACCACTAGAATTGCAACAATGAATCTATGAAATGATTAGTTGATTGGCAGCTTTTTTTTGATAATTGATTAATCATTTCAATCATTTTTTGAGGAAAAAAAGCTAAATATTTGATAGCTCTCTTAATTGAATATCTCAACATTTTAGACTCTTATTCAAGACAGACCAAGCAATTTGAATCACTGTGGCCTCTTAAAAATTGGGAATGACATTTGTTTTTTTAGCATTTCATCATCTAAATGATTCTTTGACTAAATAAAAATACTCGACAGATGAATTGATGGTGAAAATAATTAGTTGCCCTATACACCATCAAAACAAAGAATATAAAATCAGAGTACAGTTCAGGAGTGTATTTTTCATTTGAAAAATAACAAGAACAACAACAGTGTTATCCTTGCTGCCGCTGTGTGTCATGTTGCCACTGACAGTATGTTACAGTCCCAGCCGGTCGACAGAGAACCTCCCTCTCACCAGCAGCTTTGGTGGGAGATGTGTCCTCTCCCTCCTCTCCCTGCCTGTAGTCCTCATCCTCCTCCCCTTCACAAGGGTCTTCCAAAGGAGGGTAGACACCTAGGTTCTGCATGTGTGCTTCAGCCATCTTCTGCACAGCTACACACACACACATACAAACACAAACACGCACAGGTAGACACAGCACGCACAGGGAGATAGCCACACAAACACACGGACACAGACACAGGGATAGAGGGAGATGTTGTTGTGGTTTTACCACGCTTCAAAACTGTCAGTTTTTATCAAGCCTCACAGGGTTTTTTGAATACATGCCAGGTAGGCAGGAAGCCAATTAAACACATGCACTGACAGACAGACAGGCAAGCCAGCAACTGCAAAATGGTATCCCACACTGATTTTTTATTTTTTTTTAATACAGCAGAGGCTTCGCTGTTGTTTTCTGTCCCTTCTCTCACCCTGTTCTCCCATCTGTTGGTTTGTACCCTCGACTTTCCTCGACTGCCTGCTCTCCTCAGTGCTCTCGGCTGGCAATGCTGACTCACACGTTTCTCTCTCTCTCTCTCTCTCTCTCTCTCTCTCTCTCTCTCTCTCTCTCTCTCTCTCTCTCTCTCTCTCTCTCTCTCTCTCTCTCTCTCTCTCTCTCTCTCTCTCTCTCTCTCTCTCTCTCTCTCTCTCTCTCTTTCTACACCCTCTCTCCCCTTTTGTGATGTTACCTCAACTCCTCCTCTCACTTCCTCTGGGTCACCTTGGCCTCTCTCTCTCTCTCCTCTCTTTCACTCTCTCACACCCTCAGATACACAGTGCGGCACTGAGGCAGGTCACTTATTCTAGCTTAAGGTAGGTTGTGTAATTAGAAATTATTCCGAGGTAGCTCTCTCTCTCTTTTGCTCTCTGCAACTGAGCTGCTGAAGGACAGATTTCTGACGCAAGAGCAAGGCTTCCTGCTTCATTATATCATCACTTGACATGCAACACACACTCAGAAATCCCAGAATAAATGAAGAGCTGCCGATAAGCACCAAAGTGATGAAGATGTGATGAAGATTTTTGCACCTTTAACACCCACATGCAACAAGCAAGAAGCCACATGCATAAAACACACATAAGAGAGTACCTTTGTGTGTTAATGTTTCTATTTCTATTATGTCTTTCCTATATGTGTGTGCTCATATTCTGTTCATGTGTGTGTGTCACAGCTGTATACACAACTGAGTGTAATCCTAGATGATCCAGACTTTCCTAGACTCACACTCAGTGTCTCACAGCTGTCACACTTTAATCTCTCTCTTTCTCCCTTTCTGTCACACACAAATATACGGAGCCTGCTGTTGAGTTTACACTAAGAACCGAAAACACCGAAACAAGCCTATGCATATCAGCCATGCAGAGAAAAAAAAAGAAGAAGGAGTAAAGGCTTTTATTGCGTATCTACCCATCTGTCACATGCATTCTTGCCTATCGTGAAGCATGGAAAACAAGGAGGAAATTGACGGCAGCCGAAGCACGGTGAAACGAGAAGGACTTAAACACCAGGATGAATCACAACACAAACAACCACCACCTGCGGTTTCATTACCGCTCGCACCGACCTTTGAGTGATGGAGGCTGGTACACGTTTGGGTTGACACGTTTTGGTTTGAGCACTCCGTTCTCTCCTACGACCCACTGTGAACACGGAGAAAGAGACATTCATTAGCCTAAATAACCCTTTCAGTACATTTAAGATAAGAAAAAAACACTGTAAAATGATTCATATAAATGTCTTTATTCCAAAACTTTACCATTACTATTAAGAAGAAGTAGACGTAAATTACATAGTAGATCAAGCTTACATTGAGAGAAGTATTCAAACCCAAGATGCTATGTTTTATCAGGATTGCACTATGAAATTAAAATGTTCTATATGTCTTGTACATACAGAACTTTATTCTCTTAAAGGCTCCTAAGCTTCAACTCTCTTTATCCCTATAGCATAGTTACTGCATGTGTTTGCCAGGCATGTAATACCTTCACTTCAGGACATGTTTGGCTTCTCATAAATGCCACCATTTGCCATGAGAGTAGTGTTTCATATTTTTGACATTTTGAGTTTTCCACTAGAGTTAAGAAAAACTTACCAGAAGAAATATGTAACACTGTACTTACCCATTTAGCATTTATAAGCAGTATATACATGTTTAATGTAGTTAAAAGCTTATATAAGGGCATTTTTAAGTGTTAATGAGCAGTATTTGTCAACAATTATAACTCCTGCTATGAAGACATATTTCATATCATGATAAATGTGTTTTACTACACTGTCAATCATTATCTGTTTGTTTCTTATTCTTTAAGTCTGTCTGAAAACAACAGTCACGTGCCCATATAAGCATTGAAACAGGGTTTTCTGGCTGTAATCATTCCTATACTGACCGTTAACAGATCCCCTTTTATTCCCACACTAATCCATTCCAATATCCACAGTCCTTATTTTGTGCAAAAGTATACAAAGAAATTAAGCTAATAAAATAAAGAGCATATCGTCCAAAGTTATAACTTTTTTAGTAG
This sequence comes from Scomber scombrus, assembly GCF_963691925.1. Classification (NCBI taxonomy): domain Eukaryota; kingdom Metazoa; phylum Chordata; class Actinopteri; order Scombriformes; family Scombridae; genus Scomber; species Scomber scombrus. Next base: position 8,132,156 of record NC_084987.1, read on the forward strand.
AAAATTCCCTCTTGTTGTTACAATCCTTCCACTACAGCCCAACAAGGAAACAAGGTTAATGTTAAGATAAACTTTTAAATAAATATTTGCACAAAACAAGGACTAGGAATGTGCCCCATAACACTGAAAGTAAATAAGGAAGGGATCTTTTAATGGTCAGTGTGAAAAATGGAAAAATGTCTGTATGCGTACCTAACCTTTGTTTTAAAGGTATAATGTGTAGAATTTAGTGGCATCTAGTGCACCAGACTTTGCACATATTAAATATAATCTCATAAGTATGTTATAATTAGTGAATAATCCCATGCAAATAAGAATTGTTGCATTTTTGTCACCTTAGAATGAGCCATTTATATCTACAGAGGGAGCACCATGTTGCACCGCCATGTTTCTACAGAAGCGCAGAGTGGACAAACCAAACACTGATTATAGAGAGGGCCTTTTGTGTTTTTTGTCATGGCCACTGTAGGTTCTCCTACATGCTTAGAAGAGGAGGGTGAGAGGAGGGGTATTGAGTTCACCACTAGAGGCCAATGCTACACACTGCACCTTTAAGACAGACTTGAAAAATTGAGAACCTATCCTCCTGACTGTTATATGATTATGTTTTTATATTTTTATACTGTCTTGTTTATGTTGTTTGTGTCGCACCACTGAGGGGTTGCATGAGAATTTCGTTGAAACAGTAATGTTCAATGACAATAAAGCATTCTTGGTTACTTGGTTTTTTCAAAGCTTTCAGTCAGAGTTTTTTGTTTGTTTTTTGTCAAACTGTTATCTCTAAGGTCAAGAATAAACCTTCAATCTCAAAGAATTTAGTAAAAAATTAACTTCGAGTTCTTGGGTTTGAACAATGGTTGACCACACAACAACAGATCACAATGATGCACACACTAACAGGGTTGAAAAAGTTAAAATATTTTTATAATATTGTGATATGAAGTAACAGCTGGGAGCTGATTCATGAAACAGTAGATGACACAAAAGCACAATGAAATGTCGGACTCACGACTCCAAAATTGGTATGGGTTCATGGTCAGGTGGGAAAAACAAAAAAAATCCAGATGATGACGATGATGGATGAGGATGCACAGACACTTATTATTTAAAAAACTGTTTTGACTTCACCTTTACCTGATGGGTGGACTGATCATCATCAGGAGATGATTGGTCAGCTACTCTAAACAGCGTGGCAGGTGTTGGCCTCCTGCGTCGGATCTGTAAGCAATCACACACAAGCCACAAACAAATGAATAATTAAACTGGTCAACACTCTATTATTAATCATGCTCACACACTGTCTTAGCAATCAAATGGAAAATGTTGACATTTCATGCTGGGTTGGCCCTCACTGACTTCATTAGTGCTGCTGCCCATCATGGATCAACAGCCAACAGCAAGTTTCGGAGTTCAATACTGGCCAGATCAGAGCACATGCCGCGGTCAGTGGAGCAGAGGAACACTCATTATGCAACATTTAGAATTTATAGACAAATATTGTGCATAATTAAAGTCATATAGTGTTAAACAGATGCTAAATTGATGCCGGCTGCTCAAATTAACCAGCATTTTTAGTAGTGTTAAACCTTTTAATACAGGATTTATTTGAAATCAATGGCCGCCTCAGTGTGTTTGATTGCCTGAGTGTGCCAGCTACAGTTATATACATTAGCACAGACAGAGGGACCATGGAAAAAGGGAGTTTACATTAAATGAGCCCAAGTAATCAGCTCAGATTCTCTCCTCCAATGTCAAGTCTCCCTCTCTATTTTGTTCCCTGCAGGTCTACACTTCACCTCTAGCTAAAGTCATTATATACAATGAACTCTCTGTCCTTTGGAATAAATGCCCAGCTGTGCCCAAACATCCCTCCAGCTCACAAATATTGTGCCCTGAATGAAGACTAGGGCAGAATGGGTGCATTTAGCTGTTTTCTTCCTTCTTTAAAGTCTTTAAAACACTCTCAGTATCCAGCTATACTGTACATTATTAGTCATTTAAATCAAACTGGTGATCAACAGGAAATTTAACAAATTATTAATCAAGCAAAATGCCAAACTGTTGATTTTTTTCTGTTTTAAATTACTATAAATTTAAGTTTATTCCCTTTGACTTTAGGTTCTGGGAATTATGATAGGGATTTCATAGTATTTTCTTATTTTTTTGCGAATTTCACACCGCATTTTATTCTTCCTCTTATTTATTTAAATACAAAACCATAAGAAAATCACATAAAATTAAACCACACATAAAGGACTTAAGCAATAACCCTATTTCACAATATTTTCTGGCAGTTTATAGACTAAATATTTTATCATCTGATAAGAAAAATAATCTCCAGAATAATAAGATTATGCTGAAATCGTGGTTTAAAGCTTCTGTGGGTGCTTTGATGCATTTTTCCACCGTGAAAAACTGGTCACAATTGAAATCAGCTGAAACCGACACAAATCCAACTTGAACACTGCCTCTTTTCCCCATGAAGGAGCAAATATGTTTTACAAGCCGCCTTTTCATGTGAACAGGAAATGAACATGTCATGCTGAGAAGATAAATCTGGGGTGGAGTATCACTTTAATAACTTGGTCATTAAAGGAATGGTCAGAGCACAGTGTGTGGGGCATTTTGTTTTATAAAGAAACATGATCAATGCTTTTCACTCATTTTCTCACAATTTTAAATGATTCATGGCTGGCATCTATAAAACTACCTTTTAGAAAAATGTTGGATGAAATAAAGGGCACTTAGGGGAAAAAAGTAAAGCAGCTAAGTGGATTTGACAGGTCAAACAAGCGAGTTATTGAAAATTGTCCTCTGTGGAGCAGGCCAACCTTGTCCGTGACATGAACCTTGGTGCTGCTGTTTACGGCACCACATAACATCACAGGAAGAGAGTTAAGTAGCCTGGCTCTATTTTGCGTAAAAACTGCTCTGTACAGTGAGGTGTGTTTGTGTTTAGTTCCCCTCCGTCTTATTAAGCAAGCTGTGCGTCATCACAGCAGGGCGAGTGTTGCCAAAGCAGAAGCTTGCAGGCCGCATGTTGGAAATCTGCCGTTGTCAAACGTGGCAAAACGGAGTAATCGAGCGTGGATTTCTCCCTTATTTATGACACCAGACATACATTTTCATCTTGTCACGCAACTTCCAGCTTTCCCGTCTCTCCTGGATCGCTCACAACTATCTGTCTTTCTGTCATTCGCCTCTCGTTTCCATCATACTTGATCCTCTGCTTCCTCTATCCTGTTTACCTCCACATCCATCCGTCATTCCTTGACAGTGACATTACCCTTATCCACTTCAGTTTCCCTCTCCCCTCTCATTCACCAGAGTGCGTCATAGCCAAAATCAAATTATTATCATTTTGCTTTGTCTGCCCTCTCCTCTCTCCTCAATTGATCTCTCTCGCTCCCTCTTTATTGGCAGGGAACATCCACAGGGCTTCCTCTAACACCACTCCACCCCCCTCCGTCTCACCCCTGGCAAGGTGTGGAGGCCTGGGGCTCTGTGCTGCTGTGAACCCCGCTGCCCCTGCCTGCCTGACACCTGCTACCAGCCAGCCACAAGAGAGAGTAGACACCAGATGTTGCCATGAACAAACCCTGTGCCACTAAAGCCATTAAACAGGGAAAACCACTGGATCATTCCTTGTAATTGTAGTCATGCAGATATGTGCTTTTTCGGTTATGTCCAATTTTGAGCTTATGGTTCGGTTGTATTATTGTGGTTTAAGTTAAGGTAAGCTTTGGGTTATGGGTTAAATCAGCAGCTTGTGCTTCTTTTCATACAAATAACATCTTTGCATGTATACATTAGCACATGTTTTCCAGGCTTGATATCTTAATATCATCAATTTTTCCAGTTCCTGCACTGAAAATTATCAAACGAAAGTTTCCAAGTGATGTTCAGATGAAGCGCTTGTCTGAAGTGCTTTTTATGACCCCACCAGAGGAGTCAAAGCTTGTTGAACCTCTAAGAAGGTGTCATTGAAAGAGACAGTTGCCTAATGAAAGCAAAAGATTCAGAACTACAGGTTCATTTACTCAGATTGAGATAAAAATAGGGCTGGTGAGATAAATGGAAGGTAAAATGATTGGGTGGGATAATTGAGGTCACTGAGAAGCGTAATCTGATGATCTATTTACCTGATCGCGTGCTGGCATGCTCTCTCTCTCTGTGTGTGTGTGTGTGTGTGTGTGTGTGTGTGTGTGTGTGTGTGTGTGTGTGTGTGTGTGTGTGTGTGTGTGTGTGTGTGTGTGTGTGTGTGTGTGTGTGTCATCCTGATTTCATCTACATAATAACCATATGTGAGTTTGTGAAATGCTTTGATATAACCTTCTACAGGAACCAGGAAGGGTCCACTTCTCAAATAAACTGTAAAACCGGTTGTAAAATACACTAAATGACACAGAACCAATGACAATAAGTGTAAATGTGTCTGTGAGCAAACACAGGTGTCTCTTTCTCTCTTTCATGTACATTGACGCACACACGCAAAGTGATGGTGGCGATGACGTGCTGCTGTGTGATATTGACATCACCAGATGATATAAACACGCACACTGGCTCTAGTACTTTTCCAGCCTTAAAACCACCACACACGGCCAGAGTTACATAATATGGTATGTGACTTCCTCATTTATGCCAACACTGGGGCGCAGTGTGTGAGATTACACCCGCTATGCTTTATCCCTCCCCCAGTCCCTCCCTCCTTCCTCTGCTTCTCTAAACCCTCCTGCCCCCAATCTCACAAACCCCTCTCGTCTGCTGGCAGCTATTGTTTTTGCACCAAGATCAGTCGAGCTGCTGTGGACTTGCTCTGAAGGGCTCTAAGCCGGCTGCTGCAGTGGCCTTTCGGCTGCTCCACAGGTGTACGCCTGCAGGCTTCCCCAAAAGGCAGCAGCACCTCTCTGCATTCCACAGAAAGCTTTAGTCTCAATAAGAAGAAACGTTGGCTCGTGGATCATAGCATAGAAAAGAAATGTCTTAGTTTATCCAGAGCTGATGGGTAATTTTAGTAATGTGCTGACTTTGCATTGTCTGACAGAGAGAGGAGAGAGAGAAGAAAACCCCTCTAGATTCTGTTTCAAAACTAGACTAATGTGTTTTAGAGCACATTTGGAGCACATAAATGAAAATCCTATAATTAGTTGTATATTTAGACATCTGTCAAGTTTAATTGGAGGTAAAGAGGTTAAGTAGCGGGACTGACTCAAATGCTCCTGACTCATGTACCCCACTCTTCACTCTGTGCTGTGTGGGGTAAATGAGTCATTAGCATATGTTGACTTTCCACATGTGTGTGTACAGGTATGCGTGTTGGTTTGCGTATCAGCCTGGGTTGCAGATCGGCTGATATGGGCCTGCTCCCCAGAGGCCATCCTCTAAGCTGGAGCTCTCGTGGCCAGGCCTATAAAAAGCGGCAGCAGTAGGACAGCATAAACTAGATCAGAGGGGTCTCTTGAGGTTCTGTAGGATGAAACAAAAACTCTGCCCCACACCAGCACTTAACAGTCAAGCATCTCAAGGGGAGTCAGCTTTGCAAAGACAACACACCTCAGATCTCTCATCCCTCGTGGCCAAAAGCATAACATCGGGCCACCCTATCAAGCAGTGTGTGTCAACTATCTCTGATAGAGGTGGAGCATCTACCAGGTCCATATGGAGCTTTTATAACTCTGCCCCTCTCTCTCTCGCTCTCTCTCTCTCTCTCTCACTCTCTCTCTCTCTCTCTCTCTCTCTCTCTCTCTCTCTCTCTCTCTCTCTCTCTCTCTCTCTCTCTCTCTCTCTCTCCTGGCCTGTAACCCAGCTCCGGATGAATAGATATGGATTTGTACAAAATTGATTTGCAGTTATGGCATCTGCCCACGGGCACATGCCGCTACATCATCGGAGAAATAAGTACATGTGTACGTGCATAGCAACATACAGTACAATACAGTACAGTACACCAATGGGAACACACTCATAATGTTAATCCACACACTGTCAAGAGGATTATGGAGTAAATGTGTCCAACAAATGTGGGACCACAAACTAACAGCAATCCAGAACTATTGACAAGATATGACAAAGAGCTAAACTGTGAAGGTGGAAAATCAAAATGTGTTACTTTTAAGTTTGCATTTCTTGCATTTGTGTGTTTCTCAGCTTTTGGCTTTATATTTAAGAGTTTTGGTACCTTTCTGATCTTTGTGTTTATTGCTTTAATGTTCTATAGGTAGGGATTGTGCATGGTGAAGCTCTGCTGCCTTTTCTAGTAATGGTGAATCCCCTTATTGTTGGTTGCTTTGTAATCTTTAATTTCCTCATGTTTCTTTATGTAAATAAAATTACCTACACAGATACAGCTCTTAAACCACTCACCCCAACATTTTCCAACACTTCCTCTTTCTCTGTCTTCCTTGTCTTTCTGTAAACGCCTCCTATTTACAACCTCTACTGAAATACCACTCTCTCCTCTTGAGGCCATTTATCTAATTTCTGTCCATCTCTGGATGAGAGGTGCAGATTTGTTCTCTGCCTCTGCTGTCTTGATCTTTAGCAGATCTGAACTCTGAAGAGCAACTCAATTAAAGTCATCGCGTCGCCCTTTTGTGCCAACCCCCCTCCTCCACACCCACATCACCCTTTTAAAATGAAGTGACTGAACCCCATGTGGTGTTCTAAGTGCAATCTAGCAATGAGTTCAATAACACAATAATGTGAAAAATGATCCCTCTCTGTATGAACTGAGTCGGTTGTATTTTTTCTAGTCCACAAAGTTTCTTGACAAATAACACCTCCCAGATTGAAAATATGGAACAAAATTGTGTTGTATGTGGAAAATATTGCTAGTTTAAGTGTGTAAAAAAAAAAGAAGCACATTTCAAAGGACGCCTATTCAAATATAAGATTGCTGTTTCTGTATCTACTCTGGTAACTATCTACTTTGATCTTGTTGGTGGGAGATAACGCTGCAATCTGTTTTTTAGGCTCCAAGGCTACAAATATCAGCATGGTTAATTAATATCATTATATCTGCCTGTTTTTTGTTTGTGACCATATTCACTTTGGAATTTGAGGAATTTTATTTGGGTTTTGCTCCAAGACCTTTTGGCTTAAGCCTCCTGACAAAGCTGGCAGACAAACTGTTTCCATAAGCTTGACAAACACATAACCAAAGGCCAGTGATCAGATCTATCATGTGATACAAAACTATATCAGATACATTCAGGCTACGCTCAGTCACCACTCACAGTAAGCCACTGAGTAACACCCACTTTTCCAGCTGTTTCAAAGAGAGTCAAGGACGTGGCTGTGCAAATTACACCCTCAACTGCAGCTCGGTGAGGTCTGGGGTCAGTCACATATGCATGCAGCGCTCATTTCTATTCAAATGAACAGTATCACTGAATTCACATTATGTCCTGTGTGTTGCCTCTCAGCGTTCATGTAACACTTGTGCCGTGACCTTTAGCCTCACCACTGGCTAACTGAATAAACAGATGGGCCTGAGATAGCATCTGGAGGGGCTCTCCAATGACCCCCAAATAGGAAATGTAATTACACAGCACCCACTGGCAGAATGATATCATACTCAGACAACCATCCCCCCCTCCTCTCTCTCCCTCTCTCTCTCTCTCCTTCTCTCTCTCTCTCCCCTTCTCCTCTGTACCCCCCAGCATTTACGTAATTAGCTGCTGTTAGCTGTTTGGCCTGTTGTTCCGGAGACTGTTGGAGGAAAGGTTTACCATCACAGCGTAACATAGAGAATATGCCAATGGCTGATGAGTGACAGAAAGCCACCTGCCAGCCCACAGCACACGCTGGAACAACATACAGGGCGAGGCGACAACGGGGAAGGTGCCAATCAAAGCTTTCAAGGAGACGACAGCACGGTTCACAACCTGAAAACACACAGATAATTCTGCTTTCCCTGTTCACTTGTTCAAATTCAGCAGCACTGAGTGGTTTTGCATTGTGCGTCTGACAAAGACATGTTCCAGAGGTCAACAGGCAGGTACAAACAGAGGGAAGAGTAGCTATAGTTACTCATCTGCGATGTCATATGTACCCACAGGTGATAAATGTAAAAACAGGTCACAGTTGATGGTTGCTATGCAGCTTACAGGTCAGTGCTTGGATGCAAAAAGCATGTATAAACACAAGATTATGACCAACATTTACCATCATCTACAAACGCCTCGATTTACCATCTGATAGCATAAATTCCAAATATTAGTTTTGCATTCCAGGCAGACAAACCAGTCACTACAACTTATTTCTGCTTTGGGTAATTTCCTCCTAAACATGACCCGGTGTGCCCCTTGTACAAGCTCATTAAGTTGCAAGCAGCTAAACATGCAAAAAAATATCTCAACGACAATATCAACTGCTATGATGAAAATCAGAGATTACAACAGGCACAGCAGCAATAACATAAAGCCATGTCTTCTCTGTGTTGATGAAACAGGGATAGAGACCAATCCCATTTGTTTTGATTCAGGCCTCAGTGCTTCTGTCAATATGCCATCATCAGTCTGACCATGCTGCAGCTCTTTGGCGAGGGGGACTCCAACTTCAGCTTCCCCTGAACCGGAAAATTAAATCAGGAAGGACAAAGGCAACACAAATTGCAGTTCAGGGTCCGGACAACAGGCAACAACAAGCATACTGATGTCTCATAACATTTGGTGGCAGCAGGTCAGCTCCAGATCCTCTCCAGCCCTTATCCCCCAACCCCCATTTCTCTCTTCACTGTGCTACTGTTGCCCTTCTAATCCTCTCCCTCTCCTCTCATCACAGATATAGCTGCTGCTGTTGTTGCTATAGTCAAGTTTAAAAGATGAAGTGCTTCTGATGCAGTGTGACAGAAAAAAAACCCATGCATGTGCAGTTGGAGATGAACGAATGCACATTAGGGGGATGCATCTCTTCCTGATTTGGTTTGATTAACAATGATCCCCTGAAGCGACAAGTGAGTGATTGAGTAGGATAATGACACCAACTGACAACAGAGGATTTGTTGACCATAATGCTCAAAGGCTAAGAGGGCGTGTTGCAGTGTTGCAGGCCTCCATCAGGTTCTTTTGTGCCACGTGCATGCCTGAGGGCAGTGGGCATTGTGGCGCATTATCAGCTCACTGTGTACAGTGTCATCAGGCACAAATCACTCTACCCATGTTCAATATTTATGTTTTCTAACTGTTTACACATCACACCTCCATGCACACAGGAGCCAGCAGCAGATGATAGATTGTTCTGTTCATGTTGTCACTAAGTCAATGGGATTTTTTTTTAGAATAAATTAAAAGTAACAGGCTTTTTTGCACAGAACTATACCACTGAAATAAAGTGTGGAAAAATACATGAAGGGAAACTTTGTGTGAAATTGCTGCAGACAGATACAGTCCATGAACATGATGCATAGAGTCATTAACTAACCAAAACTCCTGGACTGTCAAAAACAGGGAGGAACAAATAAACAGAAGAAAGAGAACCATTGATTGTGTCCAAAATGTGTTTACAATCTGCGGTTTCAAGCAGAGCAATTCATCTTTTTTCTTTTTTCTTATTTCTTTAAAGATGAATTTGGTTTTGCCTATACAAACATCATCAAATTGCTCTGGGCAGGTTACTTAAAAATAACATTAAAAATAATTTTCATGAGACTGACAGATTACGTCATCGGGCAAACTGAGTCAGACCACTACAGTGACATTTCTGACGTGGCCAAATGCAAGGAAAGATCACTGTACCCTCTTGCCCAGTCCCAGCATGCTTTGTGCCATCTAACAAGATGTTCTTTCTGGGAGTGCATGTTGACAGTCCCCCAGACTGCTAATGTTTACCCACAAACACTCACTGCATCAAAGGTCGCTGTTTGACGTTTAACCCAGAGGAGACCGGACCAGGTAGGACGACAGAAAGGGTTGGAGAGTGGTGGTGGTTGAGGAGTGAGTGGTGCAAGAAACCCTAAAGTATGTCTGAGGGCTTTAGATGGATGCTCTTTGCTGCCCTTTTGACATTCCCTTGATATCGTGAGTTTGAATTCAAAGGATCGAAATGAGCTGATCAAATCAGGCGGAGTCGAAGGAGGAGAAACACAGAGAGATGTCTGCTTGTCCAGGCCACAGGGAGGCAGACTTGTAGGGAATCAGGGATGCAGGGTTTGCAGCATGACCCTAATCTCTGTCCATTATGCACATTACCCTACATCACTTGCAAAGCACGTAGGATTGGTGTGTGTGGGTGTGTGTGTGGAGTGGGGGTAGGGATGGTAAACACAGCCATGTGCTTTCTCTGTGTTTTTGCGGACAAGCACAACTTTCTTCCTTACCCCTCAATGTGAAGATTACTGAAGAATGATCATCTTAAAAAGCTGTTCATTCTAGGAGGATTTGAAGGAGATGGCAGAACATAACTCCAGTCATTAAAAAAAAAGATGTCAAGGATGCCACTGGGGAGCCAGAAAGAAAATATTATGATGACAAATGTGTTGTTGCGGTTTTAAAAATTACAGTCCGGGCACTTTAGGGCTTGGAGGAGGATAACTTGGACAGGGCTTACACAGTAATTTAGTGGTGAGCCTGAGGCCTGCCAAAATGTTCTTAGAACAAGTAGAAAAGTCTGTCAGTGAAGAGAGACACTTCACTTGTGAACAACCATGTGACATTTAGGTCACCTTGAATACAGAGCCCGTTGTGGACAGTTGTTGGTAGAAAACAGCTGCTGATTATCTACAAATAGCTGGCTTTGTTTATCTAAAAACAGTATATTGTGACACATTTATATTATGATTTTATTTTCAATGCTTTGACCACCACAAGTTAATTGTTATTCATCTCTATGCACTGGGGTGGTTGTAGATGATTCAAGCGACAAATGTCTCAAAACTTGGCCAAATAGAACCAGAATAATTTGCATTGCTAAATACTGCTAAGGGTAAGTGAGAAATGAGTTTTTGTTGCTATGTAGATAAACCGAGCCTATTTTTAAAGGTCGACCTTGCAGACATTCAAGCAGAATTCCTTCAGAGCAAATATTCAAAAACAGGTGAGAAGTGTCTACATATCTTGCGCCTTTGAGGCATGTATACGAGTAGCTGCTGTTTTCTCACACAATGTACAATATTTCACTGAGTGGGAGGTATGGTAGTGTCTCACACATCAACAACCAACCCATCACAGAGCATTCATGCATACATATCTACAAACATGTAACAGCACCAATGGAAAAAAAACTATCTAGAAATACAGAGCTGTCTATTAAAGTTGACCTTTTCGATGCTAACTGTGGGGGAGCTTTGGGGCGACATAGTTGTTCAGCCTGTCTCCATGGTAACTAGGCCCCGTCGGTTCAGTCGATAGCGTTTTTGTGATATAAATGCCACCGGAAACGACAGTAAGGATTTGCTGGTTGTATAACAAGTTGGAGAAGAATGGTATAGTCATTGCAACTCATTAGCAAAGACGCACTCGTGGGTCAGCAGTAATTGCTGTGGGAGGGGGAAGGGAATGAAATGAGTAGCGTTAACCGTTAAACTCTGCCCACCCACACGTCCCTGGAGACTCCCATCAGCCTTGTGTAGACGCTATCTGCTGTTTAACACACATAAACACATCCTCTCCTGAACATCCGCCCCTTCTCTTTTCCTTACACCCCCCCCCCCCCATCCATAAGTGCATTTGTTGCTTTTATTGCCTGCAAACATACTCAGATATATAGAATATAGTATCATCAACAACCAACTTGAGACTTTACAGTTTTCTGCTCTTGAAGCATCTCTGTGACATGGATGATTGAATGAGCTGGTGTCCTGAGCGGCAGCATCAAGCCAACAAGCTGATGCAGAAGCTTGAGCACACACAACCTATCTAGAGGTAAAGGCCAAGGCTGGAGGGGAGCCAGCCAACGTGTCCTAAATATAGCTGATCACTGTTTGTCCATAAGGTGATTGAGCAATAAGGTCCACCCCAAAACAGAAGGAAGTGAATTTTTTTTTTTTTTTTTAATAAACGCACAGCTCACATATGGTACATAGATATCCTGTCGATTCTTGGAAGAGATGATAGGCATCAAAGTGTGATGATAGAACATGAGAGATAGAGAAAATAAGAGGGGGAGGAAGAGAGCAGGGGTTTTTTTTATATGTAAATGTGAGTGAAATATTGCAAAATAATTTCCACTTTAGCCCATAATTCTGTGTTACTGTCTCGAATGAGAATTTGAGCTGAGGCAACTTATGTCATAAATTTTCCGGTGACAAGAATGATCTAAAAGGATAGTTCTACAATTTCACAAGTCTGTCTTACACAGTCAGAAGCCAAAATGAACACTGACAAATGATGAGACTGAGACTAAAGTGGAAATCCTCCACTGTTACTGTCTTTTTGGTAGAAAATGTTCAAAGAAGCATTAAAATATGTTTTTGCATCCATCACTTACATTGGAAATACATTATGGAGAGATCTCCTGCTGGTCAATAAGAAAAGGAGTTACTGATTACAGAAAGAAAACGTATTAATGTTTGTTTGATCGCCTAAATGTGGTTTTAGGACAGACTTGAAAAATTGTGAACCTATCCTTTAAAAGCTGGTAGAGGAAGGCCAGAAAATCCCATTTGATTCAAGTCTTGAAGAGGGAAGATTTGCTTTAGAAAAATGATTATTCTCAGAACTGAAGAAGCCTTCTGAATAAGTCTTCATGAACATAACACAAGCCACTCTTATTTCCTTTTGATATGCAGCTACCAGATTTTCTTCGCTATGCAGAAAATACAAATAAACGTATTATGAGAGTATGATGATGAGTTAAGAGATGAGATGGAGCATGATCGCAGGCCACTCAAGTTCATTTAAAGTCTCCCTCATGGAAGATGTGAAATAGGGACAGTCCCTAAGGGAGCTGACCCCAGACAGGTGTGAGAGATCAGGTTGTGGGGCATTCTCACTGCTTTCCTTTATATGGCACATCTCTCTCTTGCTTTCCCGCCTCATCTCTCTCAAGCTCTCGGGAGGGATGAGCCATTGGCCTCGATCTACCTTGGCATCAACCGATTCCTACTTTGGCCCACTTTCTCCTGCTCTAAAATAGAGCCACCAGCAGCATTAGGGCGAAAAAAGAGAGAAAGATCTGAGTCGTCCCATCAAAAAACGAGTGTACAAAGTTCACAGAATGATACAAAGCCATGCTGAGTCAGTCATAAGATATTTTGTGTAGCTGCAGGGCTGAGGGATTGTACTAACAAAAGTGTGACAGAGGTCAGTCACTTACATGCAGTGAGAAAGACAAGCTGCCAAAAAAACCCCAAAAAAGGAGTAATTATTAACACTGTCAGTTGTGTGACCACCAACAAAATGTCAAGGGCTCGCTGTTGCTTTGCTAGAAAGTTACAAAAGAGAGAGCTGGATACGTAGGCAAGATAATGGCTTTCATGTCAATGTCACATTGTTAAACAGGTCAAGATGAGATGAGACAGCAAGGCAGTAATCTCATGAGGAAACAGAGAAAGGGAAATGTCATCATAATTTCTCAATCGAGTGGCGTACAGAGCCAGAAGATCCAGCCCTGTATGAAAAACTTGTCAAAAATGAAACACAGCAGAGAGAAAAGGTGATGCAGACAAGATGTTCTAAAGTGGAGACATTTGGCCAGTAGTGGTACGTCGTTTACACAATAAACAGAGCTACCCCTGCCTTGAATAACTAGGTGAGAGCTAGAGGAGGAATTAGTCAGTAAGAAATTGAGCTGTGAAACACAAATAAGAAAACAAGTCAGAGCTGAAAACTAAACTGAATTCTCTGAAACTCTAATCTACCCAACCGCCTGCTCACCATCTCAACTTGCCGAGGGTCCAGGTTGGGGGGTGCATTGGAAGGAACAGCAAATTGGATCTTCTTCCTCTCCTTGGGCTCCCCCTCGACCTCGGTCGTGACGGAGGGCTCCATGGCTCTGGATCCTGGGGGTCTGACTCCCAGCGGACAGGAGGTAGTTACTGCCGAAGATCACTATAAACTTCCTGGAGGAACCTCCCACTGCTGGTTAGTCCCAACTCCTGAAGACTTGTCCAACCTTCTCCTGCCTCACTCCTTCACACCCTGACACCCTCTTCTTCTCTCAGCAAAAACCCCAAACTGGAAAGACTCTCTTTCTTTTTCACCTCCTGTCCTTCTTTCTCTCTTCAGCAGTTGCTTATATTCTCCTCTACCTCTCTGGTTCTCTCTCTCTCTGTATCTCTCTCTCTCTCTTTCTCTCACTCCTTCTCTGATTCCCCTCCCTTACAACCTGTGCAGCAGGAGTGAATGAGGCATGTCCTTAGATGTGGCTGTGAGGGAGAGAAGTGGGTGGGTAGGAGGGGAGGTGCCAAGGGCCAAAAGAAGGTGGAGATATCAGGGGAGATGGGAGGAGTCAGAGTGAATAGGGGAGGAGAAAAAAAGAGGATGTAACAGGGGATAGAGGAGGGGGGGCGGCTGCTGTGTTTTTCTATCTATCTAAGCTGTGGTTGATTTGTAATCAGAAAAAAAAATAATAATCTCATCACATCAGCTGAGCCTCTTTTGGCCTCTATTTGTGAATGAGAGATTTATGTTGAGAGAGGGAGGGAGAGAGGGAGCAGGGAGTGCAAGGAGAGATAAACAAGAAGAGAGAGATGCATTGTGGAGAATGTAGGGGGAACGTACATGAGATTCCAGCAGCTAAGCCAATGCCACTGACATCACTAGATTTATTAGGTTGGGTGTTGTTATATATGCCGCTATTGACCAATAACTTTCAATGAAAGCCCAGCTCAGCACGCCTGAGACAAATCCATTAAAAATGGAACAATTTTTAACCTGCAAAACAGCACGACTGAATCTAACAAGAGATGAGATGACAAAAAAAAGCATAAAAGACGTCAAAACACTTGTTTCAAGAATACAAAGAGACCATCACAATGGAAGAGAGGAAGGAGACGAAACAGGACAACAAGAATTGAAATAGATCACGTTTAAAAATAGAGACAGAGGATGGTGGAAGTAGAGGTGAGGCAGATTGTTGTTGGTGAAGTAGAAGAAGAGGGAGAAAAAGGGCAGCTCCGTTGCTATTTTCAGGGCCTTGCTGTTATTTCACTCACATGGCAGAGGGATTTGGACAGTGGAGAGCAATGGATTTGGCCTCGGGGCAGAGTTGAGCTTTGGCATGGGCTGGAATAAAGGAGATAGCGGCTGTGGTGGTAGATGAGGAGGAGGAGGAGGAGGAGGAGCAGGAAGACATTGGTGGCTGTAGGGACTTGGGGGCAGAACAAAGAGGAAGGTCAAGGTGTATGTGGCGTTTTGGGAGCACAACTGAGTCCAGAAACACATTAAACAAACTGTTTATCCGGCTGGTAAGAGAAAGTCCAACATGCCAGCCCGTTATTTATTCACTGTTTCCATGTGGGGGCGGACAAATGGGCTCGGGATTTGATTTTTAAAGGGTTTGTCTGGGTGTTTGACTCCGCAACAAAGCCACTTCTGTCTTCAACAAAGAATGACCTCCTCAAGCCTGCAAGTAGCGACTCATTATTCCATCTCTTTGTATTTTGTGGTTTATGTTCATGACAAGTTTGACAAGTTCAACAAAATAATTGTCCAAGCAGTTGCTAAATGTTTCTGAAGAACTTCACTCACTGCCATTTGATTTTATTCCACAGTGGTTACGTAAGTTGTGATGCATTCGGCAGGAATTGTGCAATATTTCACGAGGAATGTTTAATAGGCTCTGTTCAAGAGGTTGGCTCACTACAAGCTGCAGGATTCCAGTATTTAATGAAACTTGTGATTGAGTAATTTTATTGTCAAATGATAAACAAATAACCAAGGGTTAGATTTGATTTAAGAGGCCGAAGAATCAGGAGGAGTAGCTTCATTTTAGGAATCTGTGTCTGAGCAGGATGTGATTAACACGGGTGCACCACAGTGCTAATTCAAACAAATAAGATGCTGATTCTGGACTCAACTTGATCTCTGCAAAATTAAAAAAAAAAAAAAAAAAAAAATTCTTAACACTTGTTTGGTTTGAGGGCAGGTCTCGCAGAGCGCTTTGATATTAACAGCATGTGAAAGAGCTTGATTAGCTGGTGTCAGGTCAGCAATGTGGTCATTAAAGGGCCCCCTCTTCTCTTATCCCCCTGCAGTCACGGAGAACCTGCAAGGGGTAGAGGCTGAAGATTTTAAATGTCTGGGCACTTTATTAGTCCGGAAACTGGGTTTTACAGCAATGAGATCAGTAAAACATTCAACTGTTTCACATTAGTGGAAAACATCATGCCTTTTCACATGGAGCAATCTTTAGTCTTAAAACAAGAGAAAATTGGCAAAAGTTGGAAAGACATCCAATAAAATTATGGCTAAGCTGCATGTAAATATGACACCTATGAGTGCTTTCTTACACCTGTAAGCAATAGTGATGTCACAAGGTCCTGGAGGACATGTGTACGTTACTGCAGCGGGTGAGAAGTCAAACCACTGGGGGTCAGCAAAAACAAGATTTACAGAGGATGTTAAGTCACTCTTTTGCAAGGAAATACGCCAACTGCTATTTCATTACTGAATTCATTTTCTTAATATGTTTAAGCTATTTTATTGGGACATAGCGTACTGTCTGCGTCTGGGCCATGGCAATTTTCCACATGTTTTGTCAAGTAAGTTTCTATTCTATTCGATCCAACAAGCTGTTTGGAAAGAGTTTACTGTGTAACCCTGATGAGCAAACCCAGGAGAGCCATGATAAACTGGAAAGAACATGAAAACAGTTAAAACGCAGACTAAAAAACAAGTTCAAGGCTGGCACAGTAAACCCAAACAAGATGATTATCTTTGATCTGAGACTCTAATATAAGATGAGGCGTTTAATCTCCAAAAATAATCACAATTCTCCAGTAAAGTAAAAATGTTTCTTTAAGCCTTGGTTTGCAGATTTAGTAAATTGCAAATAACTACAAACATGTGAGACCAAGTAGGGTTATAATCACAAAAAGGAGAACAAAATTGTGGCTTAGAAACAAAGTTAAATTGCAGGTTATGTGCTCCACTGCAGTACAGTTAACAGATTAGAAATGATCGATGCACAAGTTCGATGCACATAAAATCAATCATAGAAAGGATATGAACACATAAAAATCTATTGTATTTTACTCAATGTTGATTGAGAACAGTCACACTGCATACATAATGGCTGCATGGATTAGAGCACCAGGAAATCAGATTTAGGTCACCAGTAAATCAGTTTTTTTTTTTTTAATTCAAATAACACATTCTGTTTTTGGGTAAATCCAACAATATTTACTCCTAGGAGTTGCTTTGCCCAGTCTGCTTGTTGTCTACAGTTTCACAAGTGCAGTCGCTGCTCTGCTTGAATAAAAATGTGAAGCTGGCTGTGTGAAATATGACCAAAAAGGTAAAAACTTCAATCAACACCATATCAAAGCAATAAACAATAACAAAAATGTGTGAAATCTTGCATCACAAACATGAGTAGACGTTACCTGGATTACTGGAAAGACAGATTGTCAGGTAAGCTTTCAAACCTATGAACGCAGAAGTATCAGAGCAGCCAGGCATTACAAAATCCCCAGGCCTTCTGTCATATTAACAAAATTACTCCACACTGACAAGTAGAACAAATTGCTCTAATTGGGAACCAAACGGACATTCCTCAGCATATAAACTAATTAGCACGAAACCAATTGCATTCTTCATTCTCTTGATTTTGATCTCCTGTGTATATCTCAGCTCATGTTGATATTTGTAAAGTCCTGACACTGCTCTGTAATTCATTTGTTAATATTTGATCACTTATTTATACACTGGTTATGTAACAACCTCTCTACAATGTGTCTGTGAGTTTGATACCCCTGGGAGTGTCTGAATTAGTTTGTACCTCTAATTAAGTAGTTGCTTTACATTTGCTTTACTCATCTTCAGTAGACCCACATGTGTCTGCCTCTATTTTTATTGCACTTCACTGTGTTTATACATGCAATATTTTTTCAGGCACGTCATTAAATCTCCACACTGTCACAACCAGAGGAAAAACCTCTTGAAAATAGATTACACTTGCAGCTGCCCAAGAAAACCAAGCTTGATAATGACTCCAGTAGGAAGCAGGGACACGCTGTACAAAATGTGTGACCTGTACACTCACACTACACACACACACACACACACACACATATACTGGAGACTCTCCAAGCTAGCTCCAAAGACAGATTGGAGAAAAGTGTGTAATTCTATCTCCTATTAAACAGGGCATCTTGTACCATGTGACAATGAGGGGACAAAAACCTCCCTGTTATGACATTAATTCACAGGCCCCTCAGACCTCCTATAGATGACATATAATAGATGAAGATGATAAAGATAAAGAATGAAGTATTGCTTAAAACAAAACAAAAAAAGAACAAAGAATCATCCTGAAAAAAGTCGATGGAGACATATAATCTATGCACTCTTCAACCCCTCTCTCTCAGGCTGCCTAATTCTCTCTACCTGCCAGGTGCTCTTGCAGTAATAAGCCGATACCTTCACTGGGGATTTCAGGGACAAACATTGCTGTAAAAGGTGAAATATTCCATTAATCAGGATCACAGAGAGGCTTTGTGCCGGCATAGCAGGTGTCCTGGTAATTCTGTTGAGGGGCACTGCCTGTCAGTCAACGCCTGACTTGACACCTCGCTCATCCCCCCTCCATCTGGTTATATAACATGCCATCACACAATAAACAGGTACCACCTGAACAGCCATAGACAGAGACACCTGGGAAAGCTGCAGTGTCAGTAACATAGAGCTGTGCTGCCTGGCTGGTCCTGGAGGATACAAGAGTACCATCTGCTGTTCCGTTGGTGTAATTACACTTTAGATGGCATTTAGATCATGATATTTTATACATTTTGTTTTTTTCCCCGTCCATACAGACATTAGAGATCAGACACAGATAAAGACATTTTGTGTGTGTTTCAAGTCACCATATTTTTCCGCTTGCTTGACCTGAATTGCTCCTGTACTTTTTATTTTAAATAAACCCTAACCCTAACCCTAACCCTAACCCTTTTTAAGAGGTCAGAATGAGAAGTGATCCTGAAAATATTTTAAATAAATTTTAAATAAATAAATTTTTAACACTCCATCTTGCCCTCGATTTATATACATACAGTACATATATGCACAAAGGGATTTTCTTTAGATTCCTTATTTCTTTTTCGATTAGGATCCCCATAAGCATCAGTCTTACATACATTTATACATGCACACTATAACCACATAAACTTAACAACCAAACCAGCTCATCTCATAGGATTAACAGTAAAGTACATACAAAACACACACACTAAATTATAAATCATTGACAATTCTTCAATAAGTCATTGCAAACGTACAATTTCTTCATACAAATACAACAACTCTAGATAAACACAAATCCTTTCCCAATTTTCCTTAATTTTTTTTTTGCATGCTAATTTTATCTGTGCTGCATATTATTGTCTTTTATTGCATGTAGGCCTACTGATTTTCTTTATTTGGAACAGTGAAGCACTTTGTAACCCAGTGCTTTTAACCTACTATTTCAGCAAATTGGAAGTTTGACTTTAAGCCAGATTGTCTACTACTACTACTAGGTCCCCTCTGCTGCTGCACTTCAACCAAGAGAAAGACATACTCCTAAAATCATACAGCACACACTGTAAATGAAAATGTGACACAAAAACAAATGGACAGGAAGGGGTTACCTCATTGTTACTGTTGCAACATCAGACACCCAGGACCCAACATCCACCTGGAATCTGTTAGAGCAGCAGAGCACATGACGGGATAATCTCTGAGAAATAAGACAGAGAAACTATGAGGGGTGGGAAACATGAAGTTGGGTTTCTGGACAAAAATTAGATCCTTAAGACAACAAAGAAGAAAATGGAAAAATGAGCAGCACACAACATCAGTGTTACTTTTTATGTAAAGAATAATGTCAGAATATGTACAACTATTCTGTTTGAAGGTTTCAGTCTCTCAAAAAGTTGTATATGCACTTTTAGTTAGATGGCAAAAAATATTACAGAGGTGGAAATGGAACAAATCCTTCAGATGTAAAATAGACTTTAGTGATATTTTACATTGAAAAATGGCTGACCGGAAAAAGCGGTGTAACTCCTGCATAATGCAAATCACTTTACACTGTAGCTCCTCATGACAAGTACACTTTATAAATACAGTCTGACGTTTAGGACCAAAATGGTATAAAAGGTTTTTCATTTCACGTTAGAACACACTGGCATTATATCACCGGTTACTGCCTGTCAAAATCATGGAAAAACAAACAGTTTTGAGGTCTGAAATACTGGGGCTATGTCTGCTGATGCCGGACTCCCCCTTCAGTAGATTTTAGACCAACTTTACACACCAACGAACACTTCAGCTGGATTTGAGATAACTCCTTGAGTACTACCATTGACCAAAAAAGGCCCCATTCACCAGTAACTATGGTACCGGTGGTTATCAACCCAGCTCTGCCGGTTAAGGATCATGCTAGTCACCCCCTTATGTCTTGGTGCAGCTGTTTTTAGGCCCGCCGAAAAAATCCTGAACATACAGTAGAATTGGCAAGAAACAGTTACAGTCAGAAATGGTCTTACTCCACAAGTCAGTACTACATAGTTCACAGTCTTTCACATGTTTTCAGCAATCATATTTTAACATGTAAAATGTGTTTCAAAAGAAATCCTTTATTTTCCTTTACATGGAATTTAATGTGACATAAAGGGGAAAGAGGTGTCATTTTTGGTAATGCTTAAATACTGATAACCCAGACAGCGCTTCTTACTGGGCCATTGATTGTGTACAAGTGACAGCAGATGGCAGTAAATTCCAGTAGATGGCAGCCTTTTGTTACATTTGACTCTATAAAAAAAATTGTTGTTTAAAGAGCATCCCTAATGGGGGTTGAAATTGAAACTGAGGTGCTAATTTAGGATTAAAGCAAATTTAAAACATGTCACCACTGGGGGATACTAAATGTATGGATAAAATGTATAAATCACTGTTAACAGGATGTGGCAGCGTGCAAATCGAGATACTATGGTGGCAGAGAGGAAACCCCCTGAGACACAACTGAGACACAGGAAGGTGAAGGAAACACTGCATGGATGGCAGATTCCTAAAAAGTTAAAGATGTTTTTGGCGATGGAAGATATTCTTTAACTTTTATTTGGAAGTTTTTGGTGAGGCAGAGCTGTGGGAAGCGAAGACAGACGTGGAAAAATGACAACAGAGGTCTGAGTGTTTTGTGTGAGTGATGATATATGTGTGGATGGGTGAGAGGACTAACTTAGGGTGGGGTGCTGGAGATGTAGCAGGTGGAAGACATGGTGGAGGCAGAGACGGAGGAGGACGTGGCAGTAGGGCAGTGATTTAATTAGCACCCTCTACCCCCTCCAGCCTTTCACTCATAGCATCAATAATGCATGGCCCCTTGTTTCCACTGCCATAATTAATCCTCTCTTACTATAATTAAAAGCCAAAAATCCCACAAGATGGTTCAGCTTGGCCAGGCACGAGTTGGGTTGGCACAGGAACTGATGAAAAACTCCAGAGCCTCACACACACCCTGTGGACCGACAGATCGACAGACAGACAGACATGTTGACAGAGAGTTCAATAGAGAGATCAATAGCCAAGCCAGCTCCAACACAGGCAGAGTGAATGAGGCATGAAGGCAAAGCTGAAATACATGTAAAATGTGACATGCAGGCAAATTAAATGAATGAATTTGACTGAACCGGTCCTTGAAAATGTGCCTTTGGTCACAGTGTTTGAGAATGAGTGATAAAGTGAGGGAAGAGCGAGCCAAACACAAATCTACCAAAACCGGTTCCACTCCCAAGAAAAGAGGATGGATGTACAAACACACACACACACACACACACATACTTACACAGGCATCCTGGTCCCAGGTGAGGATTGTCTCCGCTGCAGCCAAGCCAGACGAGAAGGAGAGGTGGAGCTTTCTGATGCTGCAATTAGGACCACACTGTCTGGGCGAGCAAACAAGAATGAATATTTCAGTCCGGAGATCTCCATGGGTACCTATGGTGGGGGCCTGGCACACCTACAGGCACACACACACATACAGACAGACACCCACACACACTTAGACAGATACACAGGCTTACCAGGGCTGCCAGAATTATTCACCTCCCAATCACAGATGCCACAATTATCACATCCGTTTCACTGCGTAGGCTAAATGATGCCAACTGTTATGCTCATTGAACTATTGTACATGGTTTACAATATCAGTATAAATATGCATCAGTAGGAACAGTCGTAGTATGTAGCTGATGGTTTCTCCTTTGTGAAGTAGGTGTGATGAGCATTCGCGCTTGGCAACGCGCCAGGAGACAACACAGTTGGTGGAGCAGAGGTCATATCTCATATGCAATCTAAATTACATCTCTCCTCTCTCTCTCTCTTTCAATATATTCCTCACCTCCTCTTTCAGACAGAGAGTACTCACCTCGCTCGCTCACCTCTTCAGCATTTTTAACCGGTGCTTCACTTGGGAGGCTCCGGTGTGCACCACCTCCCTCTTCACCAGCACACTTGTACAGTAGGAGCATTCCCCCTGGTGTGGGTTCATTGTCGATGCTTGGCGCGGCCCTCCTCCTGCTCCGCCGTCCTCGGCCCCATCTCCACTTGATTTATCGCTCTAAAATACCACTGCACTAATTAGTCAAGTAATTAATTAATAGGCATTTGCATTTGTGCATATGCAATTAGAAGGCTGGAGAGAGGAGAGTGCAGATGGGGTCCGGGAGTCTGGTGGGGGGTGGTAGGGTATGTGTATGTGTGTGTGTGTGTGTGTGTGTGTGTGTGTGTGTGTGTGTGTGTGTGTGTGTGCTGTATTTTATATTTGTGCCAACAGAAGTTTGCAATTCCAGAAAGACAAGTGAAGTGCAGGTCATCACCTCACATGTCTGACAGTGAGGAAAGGAAAGGAGGAAGGGAGGGTGAAGATGACAAAGGTAGGAGGTGTGGCTTGATGACTTTGAAAGGCTTATTGGGTGTCATTTGTCCACTAAGAGGAAAAAAGTGGTAGAGAATCTGATATCTTAAAGGGAAAAGGCTTCAATTTTTGCATTTTGATTACATTCATTTAGCCTATGAAAAAGCACAGCAGGTGGCCCTTACTTAAGACTAATCCTCATACAAACAGGATGCAAAGTCATTCTAAAATATTATAATTCCAAACAAGCTCTCCTCCGGCGTTTCAATATCAGATCAAAGCCTCCCTGATTGGAGTCGCCTTGAGCCCGGTGCTGGCTAAAGCCACGCTGTTGACATTTAGCATTTATTTTGGCAAGGTGACCCGAAGGTTGTTTAGGACTTGTTGAGAAGCATCAGCCCCCCATGGCCGCAGCAATCGAACCCAACCCCCCTTCTTTCCCCCCACTGCAGCTGAGGTAGGATAGGGCACCGATTTGGCTGGCAGGGAAGCTCCATGCCCCTCTATTCCCCCTCCACACACAAACACACACGCACACACAAACACTGACACAATCACCCCACCATGGTTTGGGGCAGTGCCAGGTTACCATCCCCTCATCCCATAAGGGATGAGACACATTAGTGAATGTGCAGCATCACGGCTCCCTAGCCACAGCTGCCACACTACCGTTGACCCCAGGGATGACCCCTGCAACCCTCCCAAACACTCTTTCAGTTGTGGTTGCAGAGGAGACGTAGGGGTGAACCAGGCCCAAGGACATGATGAGCTTCTATCAGCTATTTTTCAGCCTCCAGGTCCCTGTTCCCTCAGCCCGACGGGTCTCTCTGTGCCAAATTGGACTTGGTGGTCATCAAACTCATTTCTCCCACATTAACTCCACTAATATGTGCTAAATAGAGAGATCTCCGGGCTGGGATGGACACAATGCAGCTAAGCAGACACGCTAGAGGGACTGGGATGCTGGTAGAGAGGAATTCTTGCATCTAAGCCACTGATGTGCCAACATGCCTCCTCCTAAATCTTGGGCACCTCTGCCAGCTCCTAGCAGCACCAAATCCCTGTCATCTCCAGCTACACCCCCACTCCCCCCACTCTTCCTCCTCATTTTTCATACATCCCCAGTGAGCCTGCACACCTGGGTCTCACTCCCTCTCTCTCTCTCCCCCTCTCTCTCTCTCACCGTTCCTCTCGCTGTGACTGTTTCCCGCTTTCTCTGATGCTCGCCCCTGAAGGCACCCCCCTTGCTCAGCTTTGCACCCTGGAAAACACCAGCAGCAGCTCTGGCAAACCGCACACATTCGGACACAGCTTACCAGGACACATTTGATCCTCACACTTCACCACATGAGCACCAGTCCCCCCCCCCCACACACACACACACACACACACTATGCATACACCAGAAGCCTATGTAACATTATACCTTTAAATCTGACTCCTTTGCAGCTTTGGCAAGTGGGTCATCTGTGCCCGGTGTTGTGCCCACAAGAGTCAGAGCAAATCACAATTGGTTTTGGTTGTTGTTCCTCTGAATACATGGAAGCATAATTTGATCCAATTAGGTAAATAAATAAACAATATGCCTTCTGTTCCACGGCCTTAATGCACTTATAATGCATCCCCATCCCCCTACCACCCGCCGGAGATGTGGTGGAGGGTAAACCGTGCAACTAAACCCACTTTACCCACCTTTCATTTGCTGAGGCGTTAATTGATGTCATTTTCATAACAGGCTGCATACAGCATTATTGTATTATCCTCTCAAATTCCTTTAAAAAAGCAGCTCATTGCTTGTGTAGATATGATTTTATAGCAGCAGTAGGTCACAGTTGCTTACTGTATTATCACATTAACACTATTAAACACTTCATAGGCGACCCTGTGGAGTAATCACTACAACACCCCTATAGGGAATTACTATGGCTAAGATTATGCACTAACCCTATCATTAACTGCACTGTATATTCACTTCCTGTACTATGATCTTCCTCGTGGTGATTGCCCGGATATGTGTGCAGCTCATCATCTTCTATGGTAAATTGCATTAAACATTGACTGGAGTTTGGCAGGTGAATGGGAAAATACACAGATTTGATAAGAAAAATAGCCTACATCTCTTGAAGCAGCAGCAGTAGCACAGGTCAATAATGATGAGTTTTGTTGTTCTACGATTTTATTCTCTCTCTCTCT
>NC_084987.1:8159843-8182343 GCF_963691925.1 Scomber scombrus
ATAATTTGGATGCATTTTCTCCTTTAAAAAAATATTTTTTTATTATCATCATTATTATTATTTCATCTGACCAACGATAAATAAAATATGACAATTTTATTTATTGTAAAAGACAGTGAAGTCTACCTTTCATGTTGGCTACTGTTTAAAGGCCATAGTATTAAAATAGCGTTCTTATTACATCTTAAATTAGGAGATGTCCGTAAACCTTAATTTAATCATCTGCGTGACTTTATATGGAGCAAACCTATCAATTAAATAAAATCCCTTCCGCCTCCTCAGAGGAGAGGTGCAAGGGTGTAGATGAATAGTGCTGGAATGCAGCCAGCAGCGTATATATATGGGCGTCAGGAGGAGTGAAAGTGGGGGCCCCCGTGGGACCTGTAATGTGGCCCCTGCCGCTGGGACCCGCTGCTGAGAGGACGCGAGAGGGCACGCGGATGACAGCAGGGATTTAAATGGGGATCCGTCTGGCTTTAACCCAGTGTGAAGCTTTAAGAGCTGTTTTATTTCTCTGTTTTCACACCCTACACAGATTTGCACTCTTTGTCTTGTGGGTGGAAAAAAAATTAACGACTCTGATGTTTAAAATTATTATTATTATTTTTTTTAAATCAAGCCTGTGTTAATAGTGAGATATATTTTATTTAATACATCTTCATTGGGATTTATAATATGGGACCTATATTGGGATGTTTATGGTGACGTGCACCGTAATGTGTTTAATTATATAGGCTCTTTTTTTCTGGTATGGAGCCATTATATCTTCATTTTCGATTTCTTTTTCTCTCCTTCCTCCAGAGCCACAATGTTGACGAGGCTTTTCAGTGACCCCTCGCTGCTTCCCGATGTGCAGAAATACTCCGGCTGGGCGGAGGACAGCGACGACGAGGGCTCCCACGTCAAAGATGACGACCAGGACACACAGGACGACATGGATTCCTCTGAGCTGAGAGGAGACAGCCGGACGCAATCCGAACACGCCGGGGAAGACGACGAGGACGACGAGGTGGAGGATGAGGACGACGGAGGGGATACAGAGGGGGACAGGCCCAAGAAAAGGGGGCCCAAGAAGCGCAAGATGACCCCGGCCCGCATCGAGCGCACCAAGGTGAGGCGGACAAAGGCCAACGCGAGAGAGCGGACCCGCATGCACGACCTGAACTCTGCACTCGACAATCTGCGTAAAGTGGTGCCATGCTACTCCAAAACGCAAAAGCTGTCCAAAATCGAGACACTGCGGTTGGCCAAAAACTATATCTGGGCCCTGTCGGAGATATTGCGAGCTGGGAAAAGGCCCGACCTTGTGAACTACGTCCAGACGCTGTGCAAGGGACTCTCCCAGCCCACGACCAACCTTGTGGCGGGATGTCTGCAGTTGAACTCCCGTAACTTCCTCACCGAACAGCAGTGTCCGGACGGGAGCAGGTACGGGAACGGCTCCTTCTCCATGCACTCCTACCCGTACCAGTGTGCGCGTCTCTCCAGCCCCCACTGCCAGCCGGGCTCGAACTCGCATCCCCTGAGGACACAAGGCTACTGCTCGGCTACGGCTTACGACTCTCTCTACGGTGGGAGTGGTTCCCCGGAGTATAACAGTCCTGAGTACGAGGGGCCCCTCAGCCCGCCCCTGTGCATCAATGGCAACTTTTCCCTGAAGCACCAAGGCTCCGCGTCCCCCGAAAACGAGAAGGGGTACCACTACTCTATGCATTACTCCGGCCTGCCTGGCTCCAGACCTACCGGGTCCCACAACCTGGTGTTTGGCTCCTCGGGGACCCGGAGCGGCATTCACTCTGAAAACGTCCTGCCTTACCACGACATGCACTTACACCACGAACGGGCCCCTGTGTATGATGAACTGAACGCGTTTTTTCACAATTAAAACAAAAAAAAAGGAAAAGAAAGAGAGAAGCCTATCGTGCGCCCATTTGCAATCAACAATCTATACACGGCACACTTTATTTGGAAGAAAAAAAAACATACCTGCCAGGATTTAGGATATTCTGGAGAGATGTTTCATTCGTTGTCATTAGTGTTTTTCGTTTAATTTATTCAGTGTTTAATTATTTTGGTTTTGCTATAGTCAGGGATGTAGTGGAGGGCAATCCATCCAACCCTATTCGTATTATGAGTAACAGAAATTTTCCAGCTTTTAAAGGCTAATATAAATCTCAAAGAGGAATTTTGATTGAACAAAACCTACTAAGATCTATATGAGAATAAGGGAAATTCAATTATTTTTAATGTTTTTTCAAATGTGATTTGTGTTTGTATTGGTGGCTGTTTGCATTTTCCTGAAAGTCAAAGTTTACCCACTTATTTATTTACCACTACATCACTGGCTACACCTCCACCCTGACATTGGCGGTGGTTTCCTAATATTACGAAATTAGAAATAAATCACTGAACCAGCTAATGCAAATCACATTTACTTCGCCTATACGTGCGAGATTTGGGATGTTTTTTATTTCTTTAGGAATGCAAAGGAAAATGAAGATAAAAAAAAGAAAAAAGAAATGTGCTGGGTTGGGTTGTTAAAGTGGAAAAAAATCTGTTCTCCAGCAAATCAATCGTTTCGCATCTATGCAAAACCCAACGAGACCACAGAGCGAGGCAACAAGGCCCAGAGAGACACTGTACGTTTTATCAGCACTGTTGCTGCACACACACACACACACACACACACACACACACACACACACACACACACACACACACACACACACATACACACACACACACACACACACACACACACACACACACACACACACACACACACAAACACACAAACAAACAAACACACACACACACACACACACACACACACACACACACTTGGGAATCAAAACCCAACTGGCTGGACTAGCCAAAATGTTTTAATCTATAAATGAAATGAAGTGAAAATACGATGAAATCAGACATTTTTCTCATTTTGTTAAACTCTAATTTATTCATATTAAAATTGAGCCATTGCACCGTAATTTTCTTTCAAAAATTCAATTTTGGTTCAATACTTTTGATTTAAAATCTACTATGTTGAATACGTTTTTTATTATTATTATTATCATTATTATTATTATTATTATTATTATTGTTGTTGTTATTATTATTGTTATTATTATTATTATCATTGCACGTATTTATTGTGTTTTGGGTTTGCAATGGATGTTAATAGTCTATGGAAAATGAAGGGATCCAATGTGTTGCTGAGCTTTTCTTTTCTTTTCATAAAATTCAAGTCTTTCAACTTTGTATTCAACCAACTGTGTGGTAAAATAAAATGACAATAAATAAGACTGTGCAACTTGATCTTATTTCTTCTTTCAGACCTATAGAAGCCTTAAATAACTTTCCAATCGACGAGTTATTAATCATTCGTTTTTATTATCGACTTTAAATGTCTCTTTATAGTTGGAGGATGTTGGATTTATTAAAAGATGTCACTTATACCTACATCAGTTTTTGTATTAGTCGTTAACGATAGTGATGCTGAGCAGGCCTGTTGTGCCACAACCTGCAGGAGTTCCTCCCACAGCCTTTGGGGCCTTAATCTCATATACCCGGACAGGAGGGAGAGGGCAGTATTGTCACTCATCCAGATGAAGTAAATTGGTGCCAATGAGTCAATTTGCTTGGCGGATAGTTTGATTTCTATTAAGCAATCCTTTAAAACATATGTATAGAATGATTTTTACATGCAGACACTGAAACAAACGAGGTTTTGGTGTGTACATTTGCAGAGTCCACAGGCTGATCAGAGCACCCTGCTTAACAAATACAAACAATGCAGGTTAATTGATGCCAAGCGCATAAGCATTCAAGGTCATCTTGGTGATAATCGAGATATTTTAGGACAGGATGTGAGGCGGGCTTTCGTTTCAGCACCGCGGAGAGCTCCAGCAGCTGCCGCTTGGCTCCGTTTTAAAAGGTTTTTTTTTTAGGCTCAAACTTTGATAAAAATCCAAAAATAATTCAAACAAACTGTAAACAATACGATAATAATGCAACACACGATGTGCTTGTCATTCACTCCATATGCTTTAAAAACATGTTGGGCACATTTGCAGGAGGTATTTTTAGATTTTATCCTAAAATATCCACACACACACACACACACACACACACACACACACACACACACACACACACACACACACACACACACACACACACACACACACACACACACACACACACACACACACAGATTCACAGCAGGGGCCTGTAGCCTATCACGAAGCGAGATGACTATGTTAGCCAGCTATCTTTGGGTTTAATTAAGGTTTTCCGGTACCACGAAGCTGGCTCACTTTTAAATTGGGATATATCACCATGGCGGAACAGCTAATGGGTCACAACCTGTTATCAACCCGACCATTGACCATTCATCAGATCACTGGATAAAGGCAGTCATCAGTACTACAGGATCCTGACTTGGACAAAAATCCTAAATTTTAAATAAATTGAGAAGTAAAAAAGAGCAAATGTGTGTTTTTATACGTCAGTAGACACATTGTATTGTCCTACTGTCTTCTTCAACTTAAAACAAAACTTATTTGTGACAGTGGACACATAATAATGATCACTGTAGCTCAGAATAACATGACACAACTGTGTAATGATAACTTCAAATAAAAAACGAAAGGAAAATAATCCACACACTGTTAATTGGCTCCCATCATTATAAATGCAACATTTGGGGTCAGATAAACCTCATCAGTCATTAACTACTTTTACACTCTTTACTTCAGCAGCAGAAACTGTCTGGCATTACTTTTAAGTTTTATGACATATTCAGAGTGGTTTTTTTCATCATCTAACTAAATATGAATAGGCAATATAATACATGTATTTTACGTCTTAGGATACTTTTAATATGTGGACATAATTTCTAGTTATTCTAAATCTTCTTATTTATTCTTATTCTGTTGTATGATCATTTACATATCACTTAAAAGTGACTTTTTTAAAGTCCCTAAAGCAGACGTTTTCCTGAGTTAATTGGTATCATATGAAGTACTTCATTCATAGTTCTGATTATGTTACTCGTAATTAACAACCCCGCCTCTTTCACGTGAACGCGCATCGTTGCTGGAAAGGATAACCCA
Organism: Scomber scombrus; assembly: GCF_963691925.1. Lineage (NCBI taxonomy): Eukaryota > Metazoa > Chordata > Actinopteri > Scombriformes > Scombridae > Scomber > Scomber scombrus. The sequence continues at coordinate 8,164,958 of NC_084987.1, forward strand.
AGAGTTGGCTGAACTGGTTGATCACCAGCATTGTCGTACTGGTGATCCAGGACGGCCAAGTGTTAGTTTAGGCTGAGTGAAACCAGTTTACCCAAAGAGAGCCAGACTCAATTGAATCAGGCCTCAGGTCACGTCAATGCATAACAAATGACAGAATTGCAACTAAAAGAAAGAAAAAAAAGCAAGTGACAATGATAGAAAATGTAATAAAACACACTTGTAGTGCTTTCTAGAAACATTTGTTTTGATATTGGACCTACTATGAAAACGAATATCGACAAAAGAAGGTTATTATTTCTTTTTTTCTTCTTTCAAAATTCCTTAATTATGGCGTTGTGATAACATCAGATTCATCTTTGCACCATCCGAGGATGCATTAAACATCACATATAAATTATTAAGACGCCTCCCGTTCATAGTTTCATGTCCTGTAACTTTAAAACACACATTTCATATTAATGTCTTATATTTTTATTTATGTGGCATTTTCCGTGGTGGACTGTTGAAATGGATTAAATCTGTATGTTTATTGAATGTACAGTATGTGTTATCGAAGCGGGTGAAATTTTTGGCTTTTTTATGAGCTCACACACACACACACACACACACACACACACACACACACACACACACACACACACACACACACACACACACAGTGAAAAGGGGGCAGCCGTTGCCACCCCGGCTGGGTTTGGAGCGCTGCCTCGGGACCCATATGTTCCCCAAAATGTCCTGGGTGCTCTCTGCTGTACGAACACACACAGGCTTTTGGGTGGGCAGGGTGACGGTGGTGACCAACATCAATATCAATATTAATATCGATACCAGCGACACTGACAGTCCTGTGGTTATTTTATTTGAAATAAAAAACGGAGTGAGATATCAGCTGAGGGTTTGGAGAGAATGACCACTGCTGGAAGGTTCAATGTTAATCTGGTGTTGTCAATTATTTAAATGAGGATCAATTCAATAAAAATAATACAAAGCAGAATATTTTTGACCACAATATTCTGCCAGTCATCATTAATTCATGCAGTTTGTTAAGTGATTTCTTTATATCTGAAAGTTTTAGAGTGTGGATGGTAAAGAAATGATTAAAACGTCGCTTGTTGTTTACATGATATACATTTTCAAATTGGTTTCAATTAACACGTTCAAGCTAAAAAGTTCTATAACATTTCAACAAAACTAGAGTGTAATATATAATAAATAATAGATAAACTTACACATAAATACATTTGATATCGTTTTAGGGATATTTAGTTGCATAAAAATAGTCTGCAGCATGTACTTATAACGTAAAAAATATGCTGTTAATGCCCTCTAACTCTCCTTAAAAAATAAACTTGATAAAGATTAAAAGGTGAATAGAGATGACATCTCAATTAAAAAAAAAATTAAAAATCAAATTTAGGTTGCACGTAATACAAATTCTCTAGAAAAAAGGCTCCTAAATGTTTTACATCAATCTGTAGATGCATCATGGCGGGACTTTTGATGGTGTAATGCATTAAATATTTTTAATAATTCTTAATCAGGTAATACATTCTGATTTATTTTACAGTATTTCGTTTTTTTCTGGTGTTTTTTCATCTTAATAAATCTCCTGCTCATGTCTTCCAGGTTTTGCTTAAAAACACTACTCTATATTACATACAATATGTCCATTTGGCAGGCGCTTCTACCTGTGAGTGCATTCATTTAGTAATAGTGTCCCTTGTGTAAGTCAAACCTGGAGCTCTGCATTGCTGGTTCAGGTCTGGGTCTCAACCCACTGAAATGAACCACCACCGCAGAAACCCCGAGGCCCAATCTGCTTGTTTTGTGTTACACCGTTCTGTTAGTTTTAGGCCTCTGCATTCTTCTTTGGCCTCATCAGCAAATAGGGAAAAAAAGTTGCATGGATTTCTGGAGCGGTGGGAGAGGGCATCTATCAAAATACTCCCTGACCCCCCCCACACCACCACCACCACCACCACCACCTCCTCCTCCTCCTCTTCTTCCTCCACAGTCCGGAGAGAGTGAGAGTGAGAGTGAGAGAGAGGCTGGCAGGCTGGCGGAGGAGAGCCGTGCCAAGTCCCTTAATGTTCCCCAGCAGCAGCACCAGGAGCTCCGGAGAGGACAACCCAGTGTGTGAGCCAGTGTGCCAGTTCACCGGGCCAAAGTGGCACTGCTGGGAGGAGTCGATGTTTCTTTCCTAATTTTTGCAGCATCTGTTCATTATCCAGGACGTTTAAAAACGAGAGCGCTCATCCCGAGTAACCCTTTGCCACACACACAAACACACACGCAGATATACAGCAGTACAGCATTTTTTTGTTGGTCTATGAATATGCATATCTAACTCTAATGTTGCTGTACATGAGCTGATGCACTGAATGAAGTCTGTGTTGCATCCTCAGAATTACACTGTGTTAACACTCCTTACATGTGCTAACCTTGCAACAGGGTTGGCACAAATACACAGACATACGTTTGCATGAGTTTTACACTAAAAAGTAGCAGAAACTTTAGTCTGGTTAATGTTCTGTTGTTATAAAAGCAATTTGAAGAAGGTTTTTAAGCTTGGAGTGGGTGAAAATGTCCAGAATGTGGGCACACTTGTTTTCTAACTTCACTGCCAGATGAAATTGACACGTCTATTGAAACATGTGTGTATCATACCATCAAACTGACCAATACTGTAATTAAGATATGTCACACCTTTCTTTTTAAATAAATAAAACACTTAAAAACTAATTTAAATGACAATAAAAATGACTCGCTAATTGCAGACGTTGCATGATTTATTTGCAATTTGCATGATTTGGCTGAACATGAAGGAATTCACAGGTGTTTTTGCGGTTTCCCTAATTTTACAAAATGATTTCACATTATTTTATAAATACACCTTTTTTTCTTCCTTATTTACTTCAAGTCTCACCAGTAGAGTTAAAATGTGCAGTCAGTTTTACTTAAGGAAAGAAAAAAAACTTGCAGTGACACTCTGTGCTCCACTCAGGGTGAAAAGTGAGTGAATGAGTCTCGCTGTTTAAATTATCATGTTCATGCCCACTCTTTTTCTCACTCAACTTGGTAGGAAAGGGAAAAAAATCAAGAGTGTCTGTCCGACATAACAGTCAATAGTGCGATTATCTAAATGTCACATGTATGGTGTGTGAATACCAATTAACGTCTAGCTAAAATATTAAGAGTGTTTTCTTTCTTTTTGGAAAATGCATATATCAGATTACTATATGGATATAATTATGTGAGGCATACACGTATTTAGGATTGAATGCAGAGAGGAGAAAAAGATAATCTGGGAGATTGTGAGCATTTGCAATCTGTTAGTGATTAAAAAACAAACGATGTGGCAATGCAGCTTTGATTTAACAAAGAAAATGCATCCCTTCATAATTGTGCATAATTTATATGCAACCCAACAAAATGGAAAGAAAGAAGGAAGGATGTAAACATTTATAAACTTCGTTGACACCTGCTGCAAGCTAAAAAAAAAAAAAAATGTTACACATGTGCACAGAGGAAACAATCGAGCACACTTTGCCAGACTGTATATGCCAGTGTGCCCCCACGCTGCCAGACACGGGAGCGGGGCCTGTCACTGGCAGTCCATTCAGAGGAAATTCCACAACATCTGTTTGTTATCACACAATGGGGCACGGTGTGGCACGGGCAGTTGGGCAGAAGACGAGGCGGAAGCTAAACTGAGAGAGTGCGCTACTGCTGGAGGTCCTGCCAAGGGAGGGAAAAAAGGGGGCTTTCAGGATGTGGAGGTTGGGAGGAGAGAGGGGGTAGAACCAGAGCACCGGGAAGAGGTGGGGTGAAAACAGAGGTGGAGATCCGGGTGTGCGCCAGGTAGGTTTCAGGCCTTTGGCGGGTGGCCAGATAGGTTTTGCCGGGGTGGTGCCAGATGTTGTAAAGGGGGGTGCCGAGTTTGTTTAGCGACTTTGCCTACAGAGTGAAAGAAAAAATTCTTCTTGACCTGTCCGACAGCTCTGCCTCGTCCTCACACGGAAGCCCCAGTTGCGGTATGCTCCGCAGAGGGTCCGGCGGGGGGGCGTGGCTGGCCCCTGTTTAGGAGGTTAAGTAGGAGCGTGCACTGGGACGCAACTGGATCAGAAGAGAGGAGGGGGGTTGGAGGTGGTCGTTGGTTGCTGGTCTGCACAGATGGCATGTGTACGTGCGTGTGTGCGTGAGCGTGTGTTATGATAGGGTTGGATGATGCCCTGGTCACATGGGCAGCAATAATTGGCCTCCATATTGACCAGTTTGCAGCGCTGGGGGGCGGGCAGTCTCCCAGCTGGACCTGTCAGATGGCATCGCATCCACCTCACTGATCACCCCCCGGACGACCTTAGCACCTCTCCCCTTTTTCCTTTCATCTCGGCCTTCTCCTTCATCCCTTCATCTCGCCTCCTCTCCGTCACCTTTAATCTCCCGTTGCCCGCCTCCTCTGCCTTCACAGGGATGACCTGCTCTGTCCATCACTGCCTCTGTCTGCCGCCCACAGCTCCTCCAAACTTAGAATAAGAACTCTACTTTCAGTCTGTTGAGATTTGCTTGAGTTTTGTGTTGGTTTTTTCTTTTTCTTTGAAGCTATCTGTCTTCAAGAATTTTCATAATACAACAACTTTTCACAGCTATTCCAGCTGCTGATAAACTAACTGACACTCACAGTTGCTGATGGGTTAAGAGTAAGGCTGGGTAATATATCAATATTATATCGATATCGTGTGAGACTATATATCGTCTAAGAATTTGGATATCGTAATATCGTGATACAAGTGTTGTGTTTTCCTGGTTTTAAAGGCTGCATTTCAGTAAAATGGTGTAATTTTCTGAACTTACCAGACTGTTCTAGCTGTTCTATTACCTGCCTTTACCCACTTTGTTATTATATCCAAATTACTGATGATTATTTATCAAAATTTAATTGTGTAAATATTTTGTGAAAGCATAAATAGTCATCCCTACAATATCATTGCAATATTGATATCAAGGTATTTGGTCAAATATATCGTGATATTTGATTTTTTTCTATATCGCCCAGCCTCGGTTAAGAGTGAATGTGCACTTTTCTCCATGTGCCAAAATTTGGAAACTGTAAGGGATTAAAAAAACGGACTGATAGGTTTGACTGGCAGAACCCTTTTTGAACTTGCTGGACTGACTCTTGAAATGAGGCAGATCATCTTAGAAACCCTCCTCACAATCTTAAAAATAAGGGATAATGGCATTTAATATCAGGAAACTTCTATTCTCTATTTACTTTTCTGCTTTTGTGTGAAAACAGATGCTTTAAGTCCTGAAATAAAAGTCTAACTGACTTGCTAAGGAGATTTTTTTTGCAGTGTTAGTTTAAAACAGACCTCTGTGTATGTGACTGACTTTTAGCGTGCTAGCACCCTCCCACCCGGAGCAGTAATAGTGTGTGTTTTTGCTGTGAGATGCCTGACTGTGAGGAGTTAGCACTATAGAAAGGATTTCATCCCAGACTTGGCAGGGGAGGGTCTCTGGGTACGCAGAGAACAATCGTCTCTCCTTCGGTCCTGTCAGCCAGCAAACACAGAGAGCTGGCACACGCTCAGTGGGAAAAGAGCGGGAGTGACAAGGGGGATGGACAAACACACATACACAGACACACAGACACACACAAGCTCATATACACGTGTGCCCATCCTTTCCTCACAGTACCAAAATGGGTTCTGATGATGCCGCTGGGGATTGTGGGATGACAGGCTGGTTCTGCGAAGTGGATGGGAGGACCTCATGAAAATAGTCTGTAATATGACCACAGTGTTAGCCTGCTGTCAGACTAACAGACAGACAGAGACGATAGGGGGGGAAGGAGGAGGAAAGGAGGAGAGAGAGAGGAAAAATAGAGACGGAGAAAGACATGAAGAGATTGGCAGAGCAAAACAATGTCTGCCATGCATGCCCCTCTGCCAGGGAAAGCTGACATGGGAATACATAAGTTCCTACATGTGTACGTTCAATATACACTCATGTGGACAAGTGTTTTGCTCCTGCAGCTCCTTTGCTATCTGTGTTTTTTAATACATGTGGATGCAGAAGTGAAACTGCATGCTGTGTGTGCATGCATGCATGTGCGCCTTTATGCGTGAGCAAGAATGAGGAGGAGGAGGAGAGGTGGGAGAGGAGGGTGAAGTGTGTTTGTGTGTATGTGTGCAAGGAGGAGGAGGAGGTGGTGGTGGTGGTGGTGGTGAGGGGGTGTGCACGTTTAAATTCTGTGACATCTGTTCATTACAACTAGAGTGTGTTTATTTTTATACAGCCAGCCACAAGCAGAGAGCTCGACTGGCACCGCTGGTTAATGTACCAGCCCGCTACGACGGCAAAGCAAATGAAATATTAACCGGCAGACATAAAGAATGAGGAGAGGAGCGAGGACAAAGGGAGAGAAAGAGGGAAAATGATAAGATAATATGTGACAAAAATGCGTACACAGTGTCTCCACTCACGCACACAAAGTCCCCATTCTGATCTAATTAAGGAGACAAAACACAATCAACAACTCAGAGTGGAAAGACCTAGAAAACTGCAGTCTATGTGCTGCCGTGAGAGAGATTAGCGACATGAAAATGCATCAAAACAGGTGATTGGTTTATCTTTTTGTGCTCGTCGTCTTCAAATTGAACCCATACTGCAAATGTGCAACATCTAGTGCCAACTTTAAAGCAGTGAAATATCTGTTCAGACTAGAGGACACTGCAAAGCAACAGATATCACATAGAATTAGCCAGGAAAGAAGAAGGAGGAGGAGAGTCAAAACCCATGCTTCTGTTTAAAGGTAACCTCCTATATGGTGCATGTAGCTTAAATAGTGTGTTAAGCAGCTAGTTTAAGTCGCCCACATGTACCACAGAATATTAATTAATTCATCTTGCATGTATTTTTGATGCTGTATCCATTTTTACATCACTTTCTTATTTAATTTGTTTTTTTAATTGAATTGGTCTTGTTATAGGAGCATCATTTGTACATTTATTATATGACATACACTAGTTATAGTGTATGTCCGTCTTTCATATGTGGCTCATTGTGACGTGCTTATTTCTACTTTGTTTCTTTCACGGGTGACAGACTAGCTTCCTCTTCAATAATATATCTGTTCAGTGGAGATGTGCAGCAGAGATGCTCGGTGTGACCGCTGCTGAGGTCCCAGTCCTGTAGTTCAGCTGAGGTCACTCTGTCCTGCTGCAAACTCTTGACCATTAAAGTGAACTGTAGCAGACAACAAGCACCCCCCCTCCTCCTCCTCCTCCTCCTAAACCACCCCCTGCCCTCCCTTCTCTTCCAACTGCCCCCCAGACCCACCACTCCCCGGCCCCACTCCCATGCTCCCCTGGGACGGCCTGCTCTGGAATGCCGCTCATGGGGAAGAATCTCGCTGCAGGCACTCAATATGTTACATATGTCTCAGAGAAAAGAGGGAGACAGAGAGGGAGAGGTGTGACAGGTATAGTGGAGAGCTTTTACACAGCAATGACAGGTTGTCTGAGTCTATGTCTATGTGTGTGTTTGTGTGACAGATTCCCAGATTAAAGGTTTAAAGGGTTCAGATTAACAAGCTCAGGACACAGTGCCCCCGCTCTGAGCAAAAGGGAATTAGGATGGTATTAACGTCTACTCTGCACCAGCACATTAGCCATTCATTACCATGTGGTTGCACAATCAGTACCAGGCCGCCCCTCATTTCCTCTCCGTGTTATCCGTGTTATTGCATTCATGACAATGTTAACATGTTTGGATGCCTTGTTATTCATTCACCCTTATCAGGAAGTATGATTTAACTTATCACTTATCATCTGGCAGTTGTCACTTGGCTTTTATTTTAAAAATATTTTTAAGAGGTGAAAGATGAAAAAGACATGCAGTGATAGTAAAAGGTATTTCTTATGTATAACTTACTAAACATGTAAATCGTGCCAAAAAATAAAAAAGAACACAAGGTAAAATTTTGGACTTCTGATTCCCGCTGGACTCTACTATGTTCACTTCTTGTTTTAAAGTTTTCTGTGTGCAATTTTAAAATGAACTGATTATTATGATTGTATCAATTCTGGGTGTCATTTTTAGTTTAATTACTGAAAACAAATGCAGTCAAAGCCAAAAAGCTTGTAAGCCTCAGCTGACCTCCACACTGCATTGAACTCTGTGCACCATTCATGTTAAAAATACACGTGCAGGTATCCCATAAAAACAGACAAAGATACAAAAATACAAAGATACATGCAGAGACAAAACACCAAAAGGTAGCAGAGCCAATCTGTGTATGTGACAAGGTTTAGGACTTGTTTGGATGAATAACTGTGATTATAACCATGAACGGTGGAAAGGAACAAGTAACCAGTGCCCATTAAGAATACAGTGAGACAAAGAAGAACTTTAAAGAAGAACTTTAAAGTGAAAATTAAGGACTGGCTCAGTGAGAAATTAGAAGTTTAAAGGCTGTTTGATGTAAATGATTTGTAGTTCTGCTGTTTTAAAGTCACACATTACTGTCTATTGTAAATGTTCATTTTCTATTGAGCTTCTTCTTTCTACAATGGATGATTTACTTGTGTTATCCTTTTTGACTTTTATTCATGGTTTAGGGTCAGACTCGGACCTCTTTCTGAAGAAACTAAATAAAACTAGATTAAACTAAACTCAAAATATAAGTAAACAATGAACTTTTTTTTTTTTTTTTAATGGACAAAAAGATCTTATTAAAATTATTAAGCACAACAGACTGAAGGAGCAACAGGCTTTATTGGAAATGTGTTCCTCAATTTCAGAAACATGTGTGACGCGAGATAAAACTTCTCAACCTTTGCCTCATTTTGTAATTACACTAAGTTATCGCAATAAATGTGTCACTGATGTAAAAGCCTTAAAGAAGATGTTCCATCTCATGCAGAATAAACAGGCCAGATTCATTAAGGCACAGCATAGCTCTCCACTTCAAACTTTCCTGTGTTTCCTGTGCACCTCCGTGTGCCAAAAGAGATGTGAAGACATGGATTGACACACCATCTCTCCTCCAAAGCCTTTCTCCTCAGCCTCGCCAGATTAAGGGATTACCAGGCGAGGCGAGCACTAAAGCTGGCTAATTCTCACCCAAGCACAGAGAGCTAAGGCTACCCAGAGCCCCGCGGAGCCCCGCTCTCCTCAGAGCAGCTGTGTGGTGGAGGGAGGGAGGGACCGAGCCCGAGTTCCCTCTGAGGAACCAGAGGGAAAAAATGAGTGAGGAATCAAAGCATCGCTCATATGACTCTCTCTCCATGGCACTGATGACATTTTGTCAATTAGTACAAGTTGCTAAAAGTTTACCGATCAAACTTTTGTAAACTGCGAGTATACTTTTTTTCCCCTCTTGCTATTAATATCATATATAATATTTTAATGCATTTTTTGTGATGTTTTCTACTTCATAATCTCAGTTTCTTCATATGTGTGAAGTGAACATCTGCAGCATACGAATCTTTATTTTTCTGCTTTTCTTGTCAGTGCAGATATTGTGCTCTTTTATTGTTTTTTCCCAACCATATCCATTTTTCTTCAATATCTGTCAATATTACATACTGCTAGAGGACAGAGGAGCATATAAAAGAATAATAAAAGTTTTAAAATGTGTCTAATTTATTCCAGGTTCATCTCGACCTCACTTCACTTTAATAAATCTGGATTCTTGGCAATAACGCAACGATTTCTTGCATTTTACGGTAACAGTATCCAAGCAGTGTTGGAGGTGGTTCGCACTATTTAACTACATGTAAACATCCCCATGTAGAGGTATTCACCTTTTTTTTTTTTTTATAAACTTAACCGGTACTGTAGATTAGGTTAAACCCATCCCACACTGACAGGCCCTGTATTTTATAATGGCCTAAAAATACATATATAGCAGTAATAAACTGATTTAAGGTTCATCAGGATATGAAACAAATATACGTGAATGTTTTTAACCTGCAGTTCAACTTCTATTACTTTCTTCTATATGTCACTTTTAATGGTGCTTTAGCAAAGTATCAACCCTTTCACGCTGTGTCTTTACAGGATCTTTGCTGCTATAGGAGGTGTATAATGCTCCTGAATCAATCAATCAATCAGAGAAGAGAATGAATCGTCCGACCAACTACTCAAACAATGAGACAATGAGAAAGAATGAGACAACAGAGTACTGTATTTATCTGTCATAGAGGCTGCTTACTGTCATCTTTGGCATTTTGGTGTCATTTGATGGAGATCCCTGCAACGCCAGTGCTTCACAACAATATTTACTACTTCAGTTGGACGAATGTTGGAAATTTTGGCGGGGCACAAAGGCATGACAATGAGGTGCGGGAACTAGATTTCCCAACAGTGTTCCATCACAAACACACACTCATTCATCTTAAGTTTTCGGTGCACTGTGGAGACTGAAAGCAAGCAAACGACATCCATCTCAGTTGGTCTATAATGTTCTGTAAGGTAAACAAGAGGAAAGGCGGTGAAAGATAGAGAAAGAGATAGAAAGAGAGAGAGAGAGAGTGGGATAAAGACAGAGGAGGAGAGGGGCCACGGTTTGGGCGCGTGCTCTCCAGCGGGCAGAGGACAATGCAGAGCTGGCAGAGACGGTGCCTCGTGCCAGAGGGAATAGAGTGCCACATGGTGCCCCTTATGAGCAGGGCCAGCCTGGAGGGGGATGTGGGCCACAATGCATGTACGCGTGTGTGTGTGTTTGTGTCTGCTTTTGTGCATGCACGTGTACGTACATGTGTATGCGTGGCCATCCATACGTATCGGAAGGTGTAGAAACACGGAAAATGTGTTTCTGAGTTTTAGGTGTAATATATGTAGATTCATGTGTGTTAAGAGTGTAAAACTGCTTGTGTGTACGCGAAGGAGGGGAGGGTACAGAGAGGTGGGGCACAGGGTGGGTATATGTGTATGTGTGTGTGTGTGTATGTGTGTGTGTATGTATGTGTGTGTGTGTGTGTGTGTGTGTGTGTGTGTGTGTGTGTGTGTGTGTGTGTGTGTGTGTGTGTGTGTGTGTGTGTGTGTGTGTGTGTGTGTGTGTGTGTGTGGGGTGTGTGAGGGGTGTGGGGGGGGAGTCCCAGTTCCCTTTTGCATCTTAAATTCCTCAACATCTGTTCAACCCTTCTCTGTGGTAGCAGCAGCGGGTTGTGATGTCTGTGTGTATGTGTGCGCATGCATGTTTATGTGTGTGCGTTGAGTGTTCGTGTGTCTGTCTGCATATGTGCATGCTCTGCTGAAGGTGCTGGTTGTTACCCGCACCTTAATTAGAAGGAGACAGAGACTCATTTTCAACAATACTTGCAGGTAATGTGAAGCACTCGCAGTGAATACAAAAAGAGACCCATTCACCTCCAAAAGCAGCGACGCCTCCTCTGCTCCCAGGACTGTGACCCAAATTACATCTCAAGTTCAATGCCTTTAATCGAAACCATAATGCATGCTGCAGGTCGCCCACTCAAAGCCACGACAACATGGAAATACTCTCCTTATCAAACACAGTGGAAAGATTAAGGAGTGTGGCTGAAGCAGGCCAGCGTATAAACCAACTAGGTCAACCTGAATGGCCCAGGAGTGTGTCATAGCCGCCTGAGTGCATTTAGTCTTCTAGCACAGATTTGAAGTAAGTCAGTGAGAGATGTGGGTTAGCATTAGCATGCCACGTATGAATGTGGAATGACAAAGATCTTGGAAATGAAATATTTAGGTCCCATGTGCCATCTCTCCTGGGCGAGAGCGACACGAGTTTCAAAGCGCAAACATACACAGCTCTGGGGCCTGTCTGCACTGGAGGTGAGCACGTTTTCTCAAGTACTGTACAGATTTGAGGTGCTTCACTTGAGTATTTTCATTTTATGCTACTTTTCATTTCAACTCCACTCCATTTAAGAGTGAAATGGTTTTTTTTTTTTTTTTTTTTTTTTACAACACTACATTTATTTTAGAGCTACTGTAGTTTTCTTTGCAGATTAAGGTTTTAAATTTAAAAAGACAAGTATGATGCATTGTTACAGATTAAATGACTAAACATCATATGAAAGGTGTTCTAATTAGCTCCATCTCAACCAGCAACATTAAAATGCAACTGACACATTAATGAAATTGATTTTTCTGATGGCATTTTTAGTAAAAGAGCAGGCAAATGCCACACCGAAGTCTTTATAAGGTGCTGGTATTAATAGCAGAATTCAGACAGGTAGTGTAAAAAAAAAAAAAAAAGGTAGCACACACTCAGCTCCATTTTTAGTATTTTTAATCACCAACATTTCGACAAAGTCTTTTTGAACTTTGTCGAAAATGGAGCCGAGCATGTGGTACTCTGCACTCTTACTCAGGTAAAAGTTTGCAGGACTCACTGTGATTTGCTACTTTTACTTGTGTAAAGGATATTTTTACTATCTGTGTTTATCTACACAGTGGCAGATATATGAAGCACAGAAACGTGCACAAAAACACACACACACACACACACACACACACAAACACACAAACATCCATGACCTCTGTGACAGACAATCTCCATTCGGCACCCCTCACTAACCCGATGCCAGTCTAATGCCACCTTGATGCCAAGCTTGCCAAACTTATGTCACATCAGAGCAGACCCAGTGTCAACTCCTCATAGTACATATGCCAACCCGATGCCCTCCACATGCCAACCTCATGCTACATCGGTGGCAATCCTCAGACAACAATATGCCAACGGAGGACCTCTGCTTGGCCCAGTGTGCAAATCCCCTGGTGGTGGGCACTGGGCGACACTGTATGGGAAGTAGAAAAGGTCAAAAGTCACTAGTGAATTAGGGTTCAAAGACAAATCTGTCATTTTGGTTCTTCTTCATTGGATGCAATTAGCAGGAAAATCCTGATCCCAAGCCCCGCTTAAGCTCTAATCTCAGAGTCTGTGGGTTCCCTCCAGTCTGCCTGTCTACCAGCCTGTCTCCCACCAAAGCCCCTCACCTCTGTCTCTCTCTCTCTCTCTCCTGATGCCTGCTGGCACTTTGGGAGCAGTGCCCCTCCAATCCCTGTACCCCCCTCATCACCACACCATCATCACCACCACACCCCCCCCCTCCCATCCTCCTCTCCCTCCCTCCCTCCTCCTCCTCCTCCTCTGGATGCCAGCCGACGGCCCTCACAGTGTGGCACGCCATCTGCTGCTGCCCGCCCCGGCAACCCAACCACCCCTCCCCTCCTCGCTAACTCGACCCCCCCACTCCCCCCCACCCCTGCAGACAGCAGCTACCCACAATCCCCCTATGCCTCAGCCGCGCGGCGCATAGAACAGGAGGCTTTCGCACAGATCACTTCACCCCCCCGATGCCCCCGCCAGAAAGGAGGAAGCTGGGGAAAGTGTGTGTTTGTGTGTTTGTGTGTTTGGTGGGGTGGGTGGGGGGGCTTATAGACAATGTAGTCAAGCTTTTAGTTCTGCGTGTAAATAAAAACAACACACATAGCGTACAAGCATGCACACACTCACACTAAAACACTAAAACACATGGTACAACTACTTCAATTTTGGTTTCTTGCTGAACACGCATTTGTATTCAAAAGTCTCTCTCTCACACAAACACACATACACACACTTTTAGTTCTGGAGTTGCCTTTTTTCGTTTCTTTCTTTCTAGTTAAAGGGACAATCAGTGCTTTTAGGGCTTTAAATTACAGATATTTTCATGAATACAATTGAAAACTTTGATGTAAAGAATCAGGGTCAATTTTAAATTATTGGTCAAAATATCACTTGTGTAAATAAATCCTCATCATTCAGTAAAATATAAATACTTTCTATGTATATTGTTGTTGTCTAATAAAAGGTTAAGACATGTTAAACTGGGAATGACAGTGGGTTCCTTATATGTTGAGGTTTAGTTGTGGTGGCATTTAATCTGCAGTTTAATCCCAGATTCTGCCTTTAATGTACATGCATGTTTAAAACCTACATGTTTCTCTTATACACACACACACACACACACACACACACACACACACACACACACACACACACACACACACACACACACACACACACACACACACACACACACACACAACACACACACACACACAGCTTCTGTTTGGGATCTGATGGTGTATTTGTGGTGGAGCTCTCTGATCATCGCTTAGCTTTGAAAAGGAGGGAGAAATAAGATGAGAGACATCAAACTATAAGAGAGAGAGAGAGAGAGAGAGAGAGAGAGAGAGAGAGAGAGAGAGAGAGAGAGAGAGAGAGAGAGAGAGAGAGAGAGAGAGAGAGAGAGCGAGAGAGAGAGAGGCTTCATCCATCTTGTGTGGGTATGGAGCCTCATGGCTGGCACTCTATCCATCAATGAGCGCAACATTAACTCTCTGGATCAGAACCAACATCCCCAGATCTCTCTCCATCTCTCTTCCCCTCCCCTCACTCTGCTAAATACACACACCAACACACACACACACACACACACACACCCACACACACCATTAGTATTCTACTGCCATCCATGACAAACCTCAACATCAACCTCTCTACCTTCCTCTTTCACACACACACACACATACACACACACATTAAGATACTGTTATGTTCTGTATTCATCCCAAATTCTCCTACTCTACTGAAAAAAATCTGATATTTTTATATTTTGCACGGTCTCTCATCTCTCTCCATATTTACACGCCTTCAAACAATCTACCACCTAAACAGCTAACCTCCACTTCCCCTCTGATGTCTACGCGTGTCTCGATTCACCTCCTCTTTTCTCCTCTCCAGATCTCCTCTCCACTGATCTGCCTGATCCGCTCCTCTCTTTGTCTCTCTCCCAGTTGGTGTTAATAATTTAACTACTGAGCTGCTGCAGAGCTGGCTCCCATCCAGGCCTCAGATTGGCACTGTCTGTCTATTTATGACACTGTGTGGCGGCGCACATGTGTGGGATGTGCAAGAGTGAGAGGAGTGTGTGTGCGTGTGTGCGTGTGTGAGTGTGTGCGTGTGTGAGTGTGTGTGTGTTTTCCTATTAGACCTCAGCCAATAGCAAATTAGCATCCAAAGCCACAAGACTGTTGCCTAAATTGAAGTTAGAAAGAAAGACATGCGTTACAAGCCCTTATTCTTCGTCCAGATTTCACACTGTAAAACTGGATTATTTAATTTACTATACACACACAAGGTGGTTTGTATCAGTGTGGTAAGTGAAACACTTATGAATAGCCAATCACAATAAATGTTATGTCTAATGTGATGTAATAGTAGTGGGTGTGATGATATTTTTAGTCCTGGTGAGCAATCTGGAAATGATTTAAAGATGACAAACTGTAAATTATTATTTAACAATTCAAATGGATTTTCACACTTTATTCTCTTTGAAATGAGATGAAAATGATATCCTCATGACCTCCAATTTGACAGACAAAGCTTCAATATATTATAAGACAGAGAGAAAGAAAAAGAAAAAGCAGAAAAACACAACAAAAAAACAAAACCTGATTGTGTTAACATTTTAGTTACAAACAAGATTAACATATAATATATACCTTAACATATAATATATACAATTGCACCCAGAAAGAAAAAATGGTGTTCATAAGTGAATGATCATCATCAGTCAGAACATAGAGCGCTGATGGGTATGGTGGAGTGTATGTGGAGAGCATTAAGGTTATATGAAAAGGCAAAAGAAGAAGACGACAACTGTGCCGAGGAGAAAGGGTGTGCTATATTGTAATTATTAACTCTTTGTTAGCATGAAAGCATGAATGGATTAACCATGCTAATATCACGTAATCTTGCTAGTTGCCTAACATAAACTAGACCGTGCTAGTGTGGGGTGGTGAGGGGTAAACTTACAATATAAATGTCATAGCTTTAGTGGGTCAAAAGAGTCATCAGGCTATTTTGAGTAAAGCTATATAGACTAAACTATAAAGCACAAATTCAGCTACACAGTAATTTACACCATTTTCATTGTGTCATGAAATTTAAATTTGAGTGAAATTGTTTGAGTACTTTTGGTGTAGTGTAACAAGCTATAGCTAGCATGTTTTGTATAAGGTTGGTGTTAGCTCAGCTGTTAATGCTACGTAACTGTTAACACAAACCAACCCTGTCAAAAAGTTAATGTTACCTCATTAACCCTGCAAAGGTGCATGTGTGTGTGTTTATTCTGGGTTGGAATGAAGTATCAGGACAACTCTCCAAATTAGGACTGGAAAGATATACACAAGTATTCGCTAGTAAATTCATGATTTTTTTTTTTTTTCAAAGGACTACACAATACTTGTTTCTTCAAATAGACAACCTGTGCACATATAAACAAAAGGAACAGATAAATAAAAGCAATAACAACTGCTAAGCAATCATAGATATGGTCCTACAATCTAAACTAAAAAAGTTGTTTTCATTGTCATATTGGAGAAAAATGGACGTTGTAATCATTTGCAGAAAAGTGTAAAAGTTCCCACTCCTAGTCCAAATACACCATAATGCAAATGCTTAATCACGCTGTAATCACCAATCAAGGAAAGGGACAGAAAGAAAGAAGAGTGGAGGACAAAATCTAAGCAAGGAAAACGACCACGAGCAAGTGGAGGGCAGGGACGGTCTTAAATTCATCAAACTCAAACTAATTTTTAGCTACAGGGTTTGGACTATTCAGATATTCACACTCTAGAGTCATGAATAGAGATGAGAAGGGTTTTCATTATGCCTGATTTCAGCCCTCTAACAACAAATAATTGCACCTTTGCTGTGTACATTTAAACAAAAATCGTAACATTTCAATATGCAAAGGACAGTGGTGTCAAAAGCTTTTTAGAGAAAAACAAGAAACGCTGGATACATTTTTGTTGACTTAGCACAAATAAATATTAATTCTCATGAATAGGGTTTATTCATTAAAAAGGAAATTGTTCCCACATTTCATTCACAACACTTCATCAGCCTTCAATAGGATAGGCTTTCATTATTGTTTCAAATTTCATCACAGATATACCAATAACCTATTCAAATCTCTAAAAATACATTTCTTCTTTTTCTCAAGACTCGCCACATTGATCCTAAAGAACATTTTCCCAAATACATCCACGCATTACCTGAAAACACTACGGATTCAGACTGTTCTGAAAAAAGAGAGGTGACATTTCCGAAGCAAGTGTGTGACATGGTGTGAATCTCGATGCCACCTCCCACACCTCTCACCCTCCTACAAGCCAGCCCACAAGAGAAAATCAGTCCAGACAGCTCACGACATTCACTTATTCATCCATTGGAATCAGTTATGTTATCAAATCATGAACAAAACTTGAACAAGCATTTTTAGGACTTAATTTAATACCCAAAGAATTAGAATTATACACTTTTTTGTGACTTATTCCATTCTTT